>NW_022631023.1:10808029-10865409 GCF_010015895.1 Lontra canadensis | reverse complement strand
ATCCACCCATCCATCCATCCGTTCATCCAACCATCCAACCATCCATCCATCCATCCACCCACCCATCCATCCAACCACTTATCCAACCATCTATCCATCTATCCATCCATCCATCCACCTACCCAACCATATATCCATCCACCCACCCACCCACCCAACCTTATATCCATCCACCCATCCATCCATCAACTCATCCTTCCATCCACTCATTCATCCATCCATCCATCCATCCATCTACCATCCCTGGGGGAGGCCTCCTGTGTTGTGGTCCTGCCCACCGACCACATTGCTCTCCTTGCAGTGTAGAAGCTCAGTGATGTGCCCTGCTAGAGGCCAGTGTCAGGAGTGGGAGGGTGGGAGTGGGAGGGTGGGATGCACAGTCCCGGCTCTCACGGCTCTCCACACTCAGACTGCAGCTGCATCCCGGAACAAACACTTCTCAGTACCTTCAGTGTCTTCTTAGCTTCCAGGAGATGAACTGTTTGGGTTTATTAGTCCATTATCATATAAATAGGCTTCTCTCTTTAGAACTCCATAATCCAGTCAAGTTCAAATTAACCACAGCAAGGAAGCAGCGAATGGCACAGATAGTGCAGACAACCATTTATACCTGGCTTTGGTGAACGTAATGGGATTACTTTCCCGTGGCGGTTGACTTACCATCTTAATTATGTTCTGTTTAGTCTGAAAATGAGCCTCCATGTCCACTGGTAATGGTAGCTTCTCTTGGGTGGCGTTGGCCCACAGCAGACTCGGTGCTGGGGCTGTACTAGCCTGGGCCTTACACCACAGATAATCCATAAAGTGAGACATCGATACAGGGATCCGGTCTGAGCTGCAAAATAAATGATTGCCTATTTCTCCATAAGAAAGAAAGAATTATTTTTCATGCTGACTTCATTCAGCAAACATGTCTTTGAGAAGTTGTCATTCCCAAGAACCCACGAACAGCCATCATGCTAAAGGAAAATGCCCCCGGTGATACCTCTCTGGAGCACCAGATGTATTTCTTTTCTGTTCCTTGTCTCCCCCAGTAGATCCTTTAGTGGCCCTGGGTTTGTGTCCCTCACACACATTCTGTTTCTGTACAACCTAGAAGTGTGCCCCGTCACTGCCAGCTAGCATGAAGGCAGAGGGCTCACCTCCCGTGTCTCCTGTGCAGAGCGCTGAGGGTCCGCAAGAAGATGTCAGGGGAGAAGATGCCCGTGAAGATGATTGGCGACATCCTGACCGCCCAGCTGCCGCACATGCAGCCTTACATCCGGTTCTGCAGCTGTCAGCTCAACGGGGCTGCCCTGATCCAGCAGAAGACAGACGAGGCCCCGGACTTCAAGGAGTTTGTCAAAGTAAGGAGTCTGGGCTTGGCCAAGCCCCTGCTGCCCCCCAGGGGCTGACATAGGGCAGCTGGATGTGTGAGGAGCGAATCCAAGCCTGCAAGCCTATTCCTGCTAAAAACAGCCAACAGGACCGAGGTCTTGGCCGAGCACTAGGGGCCTGCACGAGCTGGCAGGTGGGGCTTTGACCAAAGGGCAGGGCTTGGAGAGGAGGGGCCAGCCTGCATCTGGACACTCGGATCTGTGGTCCAGGTATTAGTGGGGTTATTTGGACACAGGTTTAAACTTTCCGTCTCATCTGTCAGGCCCAGTGGGTCTGGTGGATCTTGGGTGCCCCCATTCCGTTTGGTCTGAGCGCCCCCCACCCCATTCTTGGATGCAGAGGGAGTGGCCAGGAATCCCGAGGGACCCTTTGTTCCTTTCCCAGTTGGTTCTTGCTGTTGGCCTCAAGCTCTAGGAAGTATGTGGCATGAGTGTGGGACTCCAAGACCTCTGCCTTGAGGGGATCACAGCGGTCTCAAGAGCCATGTGTCCCTCAAGGGACATCTGGGAGGTGGGCGCCATGCTGCTGGAGGCCCCAGGCCCTCGGACTTGGCCTTGGCCAGGGCGAGTCCGTGAGGGCCCCACTGGTCCACTCAAACAGCCTCTGCGTCTCCCAGAGAAAAAGACACAGGAATAGAATCAAATAATTTCTGCTCAGCATCCGCTACATTTTGGTGACTAGACCAACACTAACGGCAGGCTTCTGTTTATACCTCATGCATCTGGGAGCAGGCCATTCCCTCCTTCCCAATAATCACGTGTTAGGTCATCATTGTGAGATCTCGCCTTGACCGCAGCATCCCACAGGCTTGTTCTTTCCTTTTCCCCTGGTGTTTCTCAACACTAAATTTTTGGCTAGCTTTGATTTGCTAGCCAATGAATGGGGGCATCCTAAAGTCATTTGAAGGGGAGAAATATTGGTAAAAAGTAGGTCCAGGGTGGTCCAGAGACTGCACTGCGGATGCTGGGCTACCTGGGGTTTCAACCAAGGGCTGGTCCTCCCTGAGGCACAAGGCAGGATGAATTCATCCCTGGATGCACTTGAACTTGAAGGAAATGCTGACACCAACCAGGGCAGGGGGTTAATTTCCTCTCCCTCATCACCTCTCCTCACCTCATCCTTGTGGGGTGGGGTGGGGGGCGTTTGACACGCCTTTGTCACGTATGAGGTGTCCCTGGAATGATGCTCTCCACGCTGGAGCAAGTTCGGGCACTGACATGTCCCGGGACCTGGGACTTCGATCATTGCAGCTGCCCGTTTCTAAGGCATTAAACCTGGACAGCGCCTTTGAGAGCTGGGTCACCACATAATCCCTGTGACTTACAGATGGGATCATCTTTTGGGGACAGAAGCACTCTTTCCCCAAAAAGGGACAGATGGTCTAGCGTGGGGACAACTCGCAAGACTTGAGGTTGTAGTCCTTTCCCCCGCTCCTGTCTCGGTGCCCCCGTCTCTGCCTGCCTGGGGCTCCCACCGGCAGGTGCGGCCCCGTCTGAACGGGATGACGAGATTCAGCCCCTCTGGCCTCACTGGGACGTAAGGGGAGTTTTTATTCTAACTCTACAGCCTCATGTCTCTTCTTATGCTTGTGATTATTAAGAAGGTCTGGCAGATATCCAGAAGAAATATTCTCTGTAGAGCCAGAAGCTCATCTCTGGAAAGGAGGGACTGTGTGTCCCGGGGAGGGTGTGGGTCTCCAGTCTCCATCATCCTGGACCGGGAAAAGAGCTCAGGCCCTTCCAACACCAGGCTCCTCCGTTCTCGTCCACAGAAATGAGACAGTGTGATGGGCCAGGAGTGGATGTCCCTGACTGGATTTGGCAGAGTTCTCAAACACATTTAAACAACTCTCTCATTTCAGAGGCTGGCAATGGACCCTCGATGTAAAGGGATGCCACTCTCTAGTTTCATACTGAAGCCTATGCAACGGGTAACAAGATACCCACTGATCATTAAAAACGTAAGTATCCCTCTTGGCTTTTCAAGCAGAGAAATGTTCTCTCAGTATTTCAGGGATCCCAGGTCACGGGCAAGATCACCCCCAGCCAACGCTGTTGTGGGCTGACGTTCTTTTGGCTCAACTAACTCAGAAAGAAAAAGCTGTTTATTGTGAAAAGAGCTAATAATATACAGTCTTCAGCTGTGTGACCAAGCCGCTCTTACCTCCTAAGCTGGAAAATGGAAGCTCGGGTCTTTGGATCTTTTCTTATTTGAGGTATAATGCCTTCATGCCTCACTTTCCTCAGCGAGAAGGAGAAAGAAATGTCATGCCTACCACCCATCTTCAGAAAGCCATTGTGGAGCCAATACCAAAAGTTTAAAAAAAAAAAGGGGGGGGGTTCTGTGTTTCTACCTGTAATATGAGTGAGCAGACCCAAACATCGTCTGAGCCCAGGGAAATAAAAACCCAAAGGGGGATAGCCCCTGGAAAGGGGTTTTTTTTTTTTTTTTTTTTTTTATCTTTTTTTTTTTTTTTTTTTTAAAGATTTTATTTATTCATTTGACAGACCGAGATCACAAGTAGGCAGAGAGAGGCAGGCAGAAAGAGAGAGGAGGAAGCAGGCTTCCCGCGGAGCAGAGAGCCCGATGTGGGGCTCGATCCTAGGACACTGGGATCATGACCTGAGCCGAAGGCAGAGGCTTTAACCCACTGAGCCACCCAGGCGCCCCTTATTTTTATCTTTTTAAGAATTATTTATTTACTTATTTGATGGAGAGAGAGAGAGAGAGCGCACAAGCAGGCAGAGTAGCAGGCAGAGAGAGAGAGGGAGAAACAGGCTCCCTGCTGAGCTCCAACGTGGGGCTATATCCCAGGACCTGGGATCATGACCTCAGCCGAAGATAGTCACCCAACCTACTGAGCCACCCAGGTGCCCCAGTGGAGAGAGGGTTCAGATCTGGTTTCCTTTAGTGGAGACTTTAGAAACCCAGGTCTGGGCACTGGTGTGCTCATTGCTGCTGGGGTGTTACTGCCTTTTGGGTCTCTCAGTGGCAGAGTCAGGAAATATGTGTATGTATATTAAATTCATACACACATACTTACGTCTGTGTAAGTGTACACACCTACATTTATATTTCTAGATCAATCCATGCAGATAATAATGCACATTAAAACCCATGCGTTCACACTGATCTTCCTGTTCTAATCTCATACTACGGAGTTGATTCCAGACTCTCCCTTTCTTTACTTACAACTCCTTTTCTGAGAAACCTGCCTCTCATTATCCTCAACACTTTACTGATTTGCTCAGACCCTCGATAGTAACCCGTCTCCCGCTACATAATCCATCTCCTCTGTTCAACCCCAGATTGGCACCACAAAGTACACTGTGGCCACCTTGGCTGGATTAAATAATTCATTTTGAATCAGGCTTTCAAGCTACCACTTCCTCTCTTCCAACCTGACAGTTACTATTTAATTGGCTCAATGCTTTTCTTTTTTTCCCCCCTCAGTATTTAATTGTACATTGGAGCTGGAAATGAGCTTTTAAAATAGTTGTTCTGGATCTAGCCAATAGGGTGGGGGGCAAAAAGAAGGAAAGGATTGAGAGTCATAAATATTAAAAAGGAAAAAAACAAATTATTATTATTTGCAGAAACACGATTGCTGCCCTTTAGAGGACCTGAAAATGAACTGAAAAATAGTGAAACCAAGAAGAGAATTCTTAAAAGGTGGCCAGGTATAAGATACATGTGAAAAACCACAGAAGTACTAAGAGGAAATATTGTTTATGATGTTGAGGTGGAGAAATTCTTAGCATGGCAGTGAGAACAGAGACTTAGAAGATTAGACTTGAAGCAACTTAAGAAAATATTTTATCCTGGAAACAACTTAGATATTAAGTAGAGCAAATAAATTGTGCTAGATCTGTACTCTGAAAAAATATTTTTAAAAGATTTTATTTATTTATTTGACAGAGAGAGGGAGATCACAAGTAGGCAGATAGGCAGGCAGAGATGGGGGGAAGCAGGCCTCCTGCCGAGTGGAGAGCCTGATGTGGGGCTCGATCCCAGGACCCTGAGATCATGACCTGAGCCCAAGGCAGAGGCCCAACCCACTGAGCCACCCAGGTGCCCCTGAAAATATTTTTAAAAACAGAGATTTCAGGGGTGCCCAGATGGCTCAGTTGGTTAAGTGTCTGCCTTCGGCTCAGGTCATGATCCCAGGATCCTGGGATCAAGCCCCATGTCAGGCTCCCCCCTCAGCACGGAGCCTGCTTCTCCCTCTCCCTCTGCTGCTCCCCCTCCTTGTACTCTCTCTTTCTCTGTCAAATAAATAAATAAAATCTTTAAAAAAAGACAGATTTCTATGTATTAGCATGGAATGACATCCAGAAAATGCCATTTCAGTTAAAAAAACCCAAAAACCTCCACGAGCAATCTTACAGTGTAGTTCATTCTGTAAAACAGAGGGAAAACTACGTGTGATTATTAAATATATGGAAAGCATCTGAAAGGAGTTCAAGGGATGCCCTTTGGTCTGTTGGCATGGTTACCTCTGGGGAGGATAGTGAAAGGGAATTCTCACATTTGCTCTATGTACTTCTGTACTGTTTGGATCTTGCAGATCAAGAATGTGCCCATATACTAATTCGCATAAACATTTTTCTTAAAGATTTCTGTGTGACAAAATATACTGAACAACAATGAAAGGCAAATGATAGATGTAAGCTGGGTAAACACATTTTAGACTGCAGGTAAGTCAGTACTGAAATATACATAGATTACCTATCTTTATCTATGTATCTATCATATATTGGATAAGGGGCTAACATCCAAAATATATAAAGAACTCATACAACTCATACAATAGCAAAAAACCAACAATCTGGTTTAAAAATGGGCAGAGGATCTGACTAGGAATTTTTCTAAAAACACACAGTGCTTAGAGGTACATGAAAAGAAGATCTATATAATTAATCACCAGGGAAATGCAAATCAAAACCACAATGAAGTATCACCTCACACTTGTTAGGATAACTATTATAAAAAAGACTAGATGGGCACCTGGGTGGCTCAGTTGTTTGAACATCTGCCTTTGGCTCAGGTCATGGTCCCAGGGTCCTGGGATTGAGCCCAGGATCAGGCTCCGTGTTCAGCGGGGAACTGGCTTCTCCAATAATTTCTTCAAATAAATAAATGAAATCTATAAATGAATGAAAAAAAAAGACTAGAAATAACAAGCGTTGATAAGGACATAGAAAAAGGGTTCCTTGTCCACTGTTGGTAGGAATAGAAATTGGTGCAGCCAGTACGGAAAACAGATTCTTGAAGAATCTACCATTCCTCTTCTTGGTATTTACCTGAAGAAAATAAGAACACTAATTCAAAAAGATACATGCACCCCCATGTTCATTGCAAGATTATTTACAATAGACAAGACATGGAAACAACCTGACTGTCCACTGATGGATAGAAATATGATATATATATCACAGTTTTCATTATATATATAATATATATATCAATCACAATATTCCATAATATATTATATACATATAACATATGTGATGTATATATATACATATATATATGTTTCAGACATAAAAAATAAACAGTGAAATCTTGCCATTTGTGTCAACATGGACAGACCTTGACGGCATCATGCTAAGTGATAGACTCAGACACTGAAATACAAATACCATATGATCTTTCTTATATTCAGCATCTTAAAAACAATTAATTAAAGAAAACCCCCAAGCTCATAGATACAGACAACCAATTAGTGGTTGTCAGAAGCGGGGTAGGGGATGGTGTACATGGGTGAACTATTTTTTGTTTTGTTTTTTTTTTGTTCTTAGTTTAAATAAATTGGAAGAAAAAAACAAAAGCAATACCAAACCCAAACCAAAACAAATGAATTTGCACAAGCCAGCTGTGTGGGCTCCCAGTCTAGAGCTGTAGTCCTTAGACTTGGCTGCCCGTTAGAATCATCTGGAGAGCTCTAGAAAATTCCTAGGCTGGAGTCCCACCCCCAGGGATGTGGTTGGGGATGAGGCATCAGGACTTTCCAGAGGGATCCTAGCTACAACCAGGGCTGGGGGGCAGTGGGGGTTGTTGTTGCTGATTGGTGGAGGCAGGACCAGAATGATCATTTTTCTCAATTTAGGTGCTTCCCTAGAACTTTAAACCAGAGGGTACCTTTGAGGTGAGATATTATTCAAGGTTAGCTCCATTTGAATTATTTGTGTGTGGTCAAGGCCTAGGCAGGTGCACCTTCCACATCCCCTGGTGCATTCCCAAACTGGCTCACAACCTTTCTGCGTGGCTGCGTTTAATGTCCTCGGAGTCCTTCGAGAATCTGATGGTCATGGCTCTCATTCACTGAGCACCTTCTAAGGTCAGGGACTTCGCGAAGTCGAACCTATCTTTCTCTATCAAATCATTTAGTCCTCCAGATAACCTTATAAAGGAAGGGCTATGGGGCATCCCCCCTTCTCATATAAGGAAATTGAGGCTCAGAACATTTAGGGGCCTGGCGCATGCGTGGCTGGTCACTGGCAGAGCCCAGACGTTAGTGCAGGAGGTGTAGCCGCTGGCTGGGCGTGTTCTACACAGAAAACCGCACCTGTGCTCAGATGCACACCTTTGTGCATGGTTCTGGAGGTGTGCAGATGCCTGCAGCTCCAGCGGACCTAGGAAAAGAGCCATTTTCTAGGGGAAAATCCCTGAGGGCGCATTGTAACCCCGGCTGCAGCCACTGCCATCCTCAAACCCCGAATCTAAATAATGTGGCATTCCCCTGCCTCCCCCGGGGACCCTGCCAACAACCGGGGGGCTGTCTTGCTCCTGTCTTGGCTGCAGCTGGGCGCTCAGAGCGGCAGCTCCCCGGGTGGGCACCCATCCGGAAAGGTGGGTGCCGCGCCCTGCCTCTGCTGGGCCCACCTGCACCGCCTGAGGCCGCTGTTTGTGTCCTCCGTAGATCCTGGAAAACACCCCCGAAAACCATCCTGACCACAGCCACTTGAAGCACGCCCTGGAGAAAGCGGAAGAGCTGTGCTCGCAGGTGAACGAAGGGGTGCGGGAGAAGGAGAACTCGGACCGGCTGGAGTGGATCCAAGCTCATGTGCAGTGTGAAGGCCTGTCTGAGGTAGCCCCCCGCCCCCCAACCCCAGCCGAGCCCCGGCAGCCAGCCTGGAGGAGGAGGGCTGGCAGGATCGTGCGCTGCCCCCTCCTGGCCACCGCGTGCGCCTTCTCTCTCCCCCAGGCCTCTTATCTGCCCTCCACCTGTCCACTGACTTCTTTATTTCCGTCTTCGTTTCCGTTTTCCGAAGTTCCGTTCCTGTGTCTTGCTCTTGCACCGGTGGCCCCGCTTTTCATCCATTTGCTAACACACTTTCAACACATCCCCCCATATTTCCAGTCAGGTCGTTCCAATTACCCACAGCTCCGGAGACGCTTCTCTGTCCTGCGGGAGGGCCGCGTTCCTTGGAGCTGTGTCCGCGGGACCTCTGCGGTCTGGCGTTGCCTTCCTCCCGAGAGGGCTGCTACCAGCACTGCGACCCCAAATTAAATGTAGAGGGGCTTGGGGGTCGCACTGCTGTGTGAATGGTCTTTGTGGACTTGGGCGAGGGCTGCCTTGTGGTTGCAAATTCTCAGGGTTTTTGTTTTGTTTTTTTCATTACACTTAGTCCAAGGTCAGAAACAAGCAAGTCTTCTCGCTCCTCCCTTCTGTGCTTGAGTTTACTTGTTACTCTTCCTCCGGGAGTGAGTTTTTTGTGGCCGTCTCCCGTTAGATCCCTCTGCTCACGTGGGCCCTCCATACATCGCTGGGCTCCCGCACTCTCCCTGACCTTTGAAGTGGAAGCTCAAGGTCACCAGATTCAAGAGAGATTCTCAGGGCTGAAGCCAGCATTGGGGTTTGCTTATCTTCTGGGGTACACATTTTCATTCTGTTTTGGGCCTCCACACATTGACTTTTTATATCTTTTTTTTTTTTTTATCAATTTGCTTGCATTTAAAAAGTGCATTTTTATCTTTTACTCAGTTCTGAAAGTTTTCACTGGATGTGACAGAGCATGTAGTCCCCCTTACTGCCAGAAACAGAAGTTTCTCTTCTTGTATTTAATTCTTTTCTTGTCACTTACGCTTCCTTCAGTTTCATTGGTTCTCTGTTTTCCCTCTCTGCCACCGCATGGCGCAAACACATACACACGCACATGCACGCGCCATTCACCAGGGTTTACTAAAATGCCCAGGCAGAATGTGTCCCCCTCATCCCCTCTCCCCGTGGCTTCTTCCTTCTCCCAGTACTTTGAAGGCAGTCACTCGCCGAGGAAGTCACCACGGGCTCCTCACCTGCCCCACCAGCGTTAGGTGCGCGATAAAGAGAGCTGTGGGAGCAGCCTCGTGGAAATGCATTCTGGAATTCTGTGTTGATACGCAATCCAGGGGCATTCACTGGTCGGTTGGCTCACTTGTGCTTTCCTCCATTGGTCCATCCAATGAACCTTTCTGGAACACCTGCTGGAGGGCCATGGCTCAGTACTAAACACCCGGGACAATGAGAATCAGTAAGATGTGACCTCTGCTTTCCCCCATTCTACAGTTTTGGAGGAGGTGGGGGAGGGGAGCTAACCCAGGTTCACCAAAAAATAGGATTGGGAAGGCAGAAAGAGGGTGCTGTGGGAACAAAGGGTGGGGAGGAAGGGACAGTCACCAGGGCACGGTGGGGATTCAGGGAAGCATCGGGGAAGGAGACACATGGCTGCGTGTTGAAGGATGAAGATATCTGTCCAGGAAGGGATCGAAGGGGCGGGCCTCCCAGGGGAGGGCACGTCAGGAGCCGGGCATCTGTAGGGCAATAGATGAGAAGGTGTTATGGCAAGTGGAAGCCAGGGAAGCAAGCACAGAGGAGTGTAACTCGGTCTGCAGGCGGCACACCTCAACAGCTTTCTGAACCGGGCAGCAGGACGTGGCCATGTGCTCTCTGGAAAGGGGTCCTTCCCCGAGTCTCAAAGGTGCCGTCAGGCGGCTTCTGTCTCCTGGCCCAGATCCGGACTCGTCCCCGTGATTAAGTTTCGAATACACACTATCTTGGGCATTATTGGCCTCAGATGGAGAAACATCAAGGCCGTTCCCCATTCATTTATATGCAGTGTTAGCCTGGCCCCGTGGCAGCCCCGCTCTTGGAGGAGGATGAACGAACGACGTCCTTTTCGTGTGACCGGGCTGCCTTCTCTGGATCTGTTCCCACATGGCTTGAACTCTCCTTTGGCCAGCAAAAGGGACCTCCAGACACCTGTTCAGAGTGCCAAAGGGGAAAGGACACCGTCTGAAGGCTCCCATGGGGGTGTCACCTTCAGTCTTCTGGGCTCTCTCAGAGACCCTCCTCCCTCCTTGGGCCCAAGAGTGGAGTGGGGCGGCCACCCTTCCTTATTTCTATAGGTCTCTAGTCACAGAGGTGCTGCTGATTTTTTGCCCCACGATGGAGGGGGATTGGGGGCCACCAGCATCTCTTGGGGGACACATGGTGTGAACCCTGTCTCCACTGCACAAATACCCTCCTTGGGAAGGTCTACAGGGTTCATAGCTCCGGGGAGTATGGGCCTTGAAGGCTGCTGGGGGAGCATCCCCCTGGGACCCGCGTGTGGGCGGGGGGGGGCATTGGGGTCTGACACTTGCTGGGATCATATCACTGCCTGGGACAGCTGTGGCCTTTCCCTCCCTCAGTCTCTCCTCTGGCTACCAAGAAAGGGGGTCTTTATGGGCTCATTTTTCTGCCTCAGTCTCCCTCTGCCCCTTGCGAAACTGCTCACAGGAGATGGTAGAGCCCAGTGGGATGATAGAGCCGGCTTTCCGCAGCCCTTGGAGCCAACACTGAGATTCGGGAAGCAGCAGGAAAAGGGTGTCCCCTTCCCATTTTCAGGATAAGGGAGTAGGTCGAGATTTAATGCACACCGACGCTGTGTCCGCTCTGCTTGGCTTTGAGGCGTCCCTCAGCACCCCCGAGTTTTACAGTCGCCCACGTGCTGGGGCCTGGACTCTAGCCACACCTGGGAAAATAGGAGGTGTCCTCTAGAATCGTACAGAGCAGTTGCTGCTTTCCAGAAGCTCAGGGACTGTGGGAGCCTGTATGGGGTCGTCACTGGAGCAGGTTCATGCCCTTGACTGGGACACAGCCCATACTTATCGAGGCGGGAGAGGCCCCAGAACTTTCTTCCTGCTTCCCATTTCCCAATCAGTAAGAGGGAGAGGGGCCCCAATCACCCCAAGACCCTAGTAGATCCCTTGGGAGAAAGCAGTAGGAATTATACTCAAGGCTCATCTGGACCCTTGGAATCCACAGAACTGGGTCTTTGACTGATGTTGACTCCTTGGCTCTGAAAGGCACTGCCTGGGGCGCCTGAGTGGCTCAGTGGGTTAAAGCTTCTGCTCAGGTCATGATCTCAGAGTCCTGGGATCGAGCCCCGCATCAGGCTCTCTGCTCAGCAGGGAGCCTGCTTCCTTCTCTCTCTTTCTGTGCCTGCCTCTCTGTCTACTTGTGATCTCTCTCTGTCAAATAAATAAATTAAAAAAAAAAAAAAAAGGGCACTGCCTGACCTCTTCAAGTCAGTCCTGGACTTGAACCTCAGACACAAGCCCACTGGGCCCAGCCTCAGATTCTGACAGGGTCTGGGCTTTCAGACTCAGAAAAAACAAAAACTAAAAAAAAAAAAAAAAAAAAAAAAAAAAAAAAGGAGGCCTCACTTCATCGTGTCTTCTTTGGGTTTTGTTTCTCCTTTCTTAGCAACTTGTGTTCAATTCAGTGACCAACTGCTTGGGGCCACGCAAGTTTCTGCACAGCGGGAAGCTCTACAAGGCCAAGAGCAACAAGGAGCTGTACGGCTTCCTCTTCAATGACTTCCTCCTGCTGACCCAGATCATAAAACCCCTGGGGTCTTCTGGTTCCGACAAGGTCTTCAGTCCCAAATCTCACCTGCTGTATAAAATGTATAAAACTGTAAGTTCGAGTCCCAATTGCAACATCGGGGCTGCTGCTTGGGGCAGTAGAAAGTTCCCGAAAGGCCTCAGAGTCTTAGCAGGGTTTGGGGGCTGCGGCATGGAGGCGAAGTCAAAGGGGTGAGCCAGGATTTAGGGTGACCAAGGCAATGCAGGTCCAGCACTTACAGAAGAGGAACGATGTTCAACTCAATCGATGAAATATCTATTAGCTTCCAAGTGGCCACCACAGTGGGTCTAGGTGAAGGCACACCCTGGGCTGGCAGGTCTCAAGATCAGGCCCAGCCCCGCCTCCAAACCTCTCTGGGTAGCTTGGAACGAACATCTGTGCCCCTCACCCTTTCCAGCAAAAGCCAATCCAAACAGTGTGTGGAGAATGTCCTTCTGCTGTTTACTAGGTCTGCTCTGATGTACATAGCTGTCTTTCTGTGTCTTTGTGTCACAGGGTACCGTTTTCCTAAATTTGTCTGCGTGGGGGTGTTTTTACGGGAGAATTTTCTCTGAAGCGGCAGTTAGCCTGATTGTGGGGAAAAGAAAAATGTATCTATGGGGACCTTCACTAGCAACTTTGTAGAAAAATCTTCGGAGGGAATTGGCTGGTGGTGAAGTTAGGGAGACTGTTTGCTGATTAGAATTTGCTGGGGCCAAAACAGACCGGTCAGGTCTTCTTCTGAGGGACCTAAAAAAAGCCCTGCAAAATGGAGGAGGCAAAAATGCCTATGTATGGTTTGTAATACATGAGGTTGATATTAATACAAAATCATTCCAGTAGAGTTGACTGGAACACGCGCACACGCACACAGACACACACACACACACACACACTCAGTTTAATTTACTGGAATGCGTGCATGTAAGCTCACACGTGCTCATCGATGGTTCACTGAAACAGAGTCCCAGTCTGGTTGTATAATGCCTGTGTATTGCTTTTCAGCCTATTTTCCTGAATGAGGTTCTAGTGAAATTGCCCACGGACCCTTCTGGAGATGAGCCCATCTTCCACATCTCCCACATTGACCGTGTCTACACCCTCCGAGCCGAAAGCATAAATGAAAGGTAAGACCTGCTACCTCCCAGGTCCTGGGCGCCCAGGGCCCCACCGGGGGCAGGATGCACGTAGGACATTTAATTAATCAGCAGGTCCCAACATTTCTTGAGTTGTAGTAACTGCTGTCTGGAGGGATTGGAGGAAGATCTTAGTACTTGTCTCTAGAGCCTCTCAAAAGTTTAACACGTGGCGTGGATTTTTTCAAAAATAAAACAAATTGAAACTAATGTTGCTTGCAAATTTCTTTAAAAGACATTTTCATCATTCTCTGAGTTCACGTTTCCCAAGGTTTCCCAGCTGCCAGAACCCAAGAGGAAGGCGATGTGGGGATCAGCCCCGACCTCAGCTGGCTCCCTTGGGCAGATGTTCTGGATCCCAGAGCACGGGGCTATTTTGCTTCAATCGCGTATTCAAGACTCGGCCCTAGAGCCAAATGAAATAGATCTTTTCTGAAGGGTGAACTTGACACAAGGCCAACAACATTCCAAAGAACATTTGTGCCAAGCAAGAAAATTGGCCAAAGTTATCGTGCAGATGGATCTTTGAAAAATGAAGGAGAAAGCGTTATGCCAAAGTGCTTCTCCCAGAGTGTGTTTGCTTTTCCATGTAAAGTGCTTCCCTCTCTGGGAAACGGTTTTGTCCTTCCTTTGGATGGTTTCGTGAGAGAGACCCTTCTGGCCATCTTCGGGTGGGAAAATGCGGGATGTTTTTCTTTTCTTTTCTTTTTTAAGATTTTATTTATTTGATAGAGATCACAAGTAGGCAGAGAAGCAGGCAGAGAGAGAGGATGAAGCAGGCTCCCTGCTGAGCAGAGAGCCCGATGTGGGGCTCGATCCCAGGACCCTGGGATCATGACCTGAGCCGAAGGCAGAGGCTTAACCCACTGAGCCACCCAGGCGCCCCGGGGGATGCTTTTCAATAAGGGAGGGGGAGGTGCATGCTAACATCTCCGGGACAGCACCTCTCTTCCCAGGACACCAAGGCCAAGGCAGGTCTCGAGTACATCAATAAAAATGTTACTCATCCCTTCCTCATTAAGGTAGGAATAATTATTAGCACCGTTTGACACAAAACTGGACTTTCTTTTCCATCCTTTGTCGTTAAGCGCAAAGGAACAAAGCAGATAGGATCATGGAGATTCAGTTCGAACAGCCCCGGAAGCTTTTTCCTGAGTTCTGTTTGGCATCTTTCTGTCTTTTTTCTTCCCAAGGACGGCCTGGGTGCAGAAAATCAAAGCTGCTTCAGAACTCTATATAGAGACTGAGAAAAAGAAACGGGAGAAGGCGTACCTGGGTATGCATCGCTCAGCGGCAGGGCCCGCGTGTCCTGCCAAGCTGGGGCACTGAAGTTTGGGCCCAGGGAGTCCTTGGAGCTGGAAAGATGGGCCCGGAGCAGGGACGGGGGCGCTGAGAAGGGATGGAAGTTGGGGAGAGGGAGAGTGGGGTGCAGGATGAGGGCAGAGCGTAAATTCCAAGAGCCAGGAAGCCGGCCTGCAAGGGGACGATGGGGGGAGGCAGCTACACGAAACCGATCTGGGGCAAACGGGTGGGAAGCGTGTCTCTGTGAAGCCGTCTTACCTCCTCCTTCCTGCCGTCACAGTCCGCTCCCAAAGGGCAACGGGTATCGGAAGGTTGATGGTGAATGTTGTTGAAGGCATTGAGCTGAAGCCCTGTCGGTCACACGGTAAGGACCCCGAAGTCCCTCCAGCACGGGGTGGTGGCGGAAGCCTTTCCTGTGAGCCCCCCAGCCGGCGTGGCGTCAAACGAGCTGTTTCCATGACCCTAAATTTCCTTCCGGAACTGGTCTTTCTAACACTTGTTGAAAACCTAGGGTGGTTTTCCTTTTTTTTCTTAAATTAATCCTTCCCACCGTTCTGCTTTTCAGAGAGATCTGAGCGGTTGCCATTTCACCGTGGGTGTGACGCAACCTAAGCTTCTAGCAAGGAGACTGGAAAGGCCTAGATTTAAAGTCTGTTAATCTAATGATTTAAGTGTTATAAATATTTAAGTATCATGGTTTAAGTGTGACGCTGAGTGGTGGGAGTTTTCGCCCAGATTTTTTTTTTTAAATTTAAAAATTTTAAAAATTAAAAAAAAGATTAAAAAAATCTTTTTAAAGATTTTTAAAATTTTTTTAAAAATTAAAAAAATTTTTTAAAAATTAAAAAAAGATATTTATTTGAGAGAGTGAGAGAGTGAGTGGGGGCGGGGGAGGCAGAGGGAGAAACAGACAGACACCCCACTGAGCGAGGAACCCCACACGGGGCTTGATCCCAGGATCTGGGGATCATGACCTGAGCTGAAGGCAGATGCTTTACTGACTGAGCCCCCCAGGCGGCCTCAGATTCTCCATTTTATGTCATTTATCACATGTGGCAATGGGAGGGGATAAAAATGAGAGGCATGGAGGGAAGCTGCTGCCCACCGTGGCGAGGACGCTGCCCTGCCACGCCCAGGAGAGCCTGCAGCCAGGTGTGAGTCCAGCAGACTCTGTCCACTCTAGGAAAGAGTAACCCGTACTGTGAGGTGACCATGGGCTCCCAGTGTCACATCACCAAGACCATCCAGGACACTCTGAATCCCAAGTGGAATTCCAACTGCCAGTTCTTCATCAAAGACCTGGAGCAGGAAGTCCTGTGTATCACCGTGTTTGAGAGGGACCAGTTCTCTCCAGACGGTGAGTAGAGGATGGCCCCCTGCGGAGTCCTTCTTCCTTCCCTGTTACTCAGCTTTTGTGGGTAAATTGCTTTCTAGCTGGGAACTTGGTGCGCAGAGTTTTTTTGGCTTCCCTCCAGAGAGATGAGGTTGGCATAAGACAAGACTCAGCCTCTTCTAGAAAGGGGTCTTCACTGATGCTGTGGCATCTCAGAGAAGGTGGACAAAGCGTGCGTGGTCCAGAGTGGTCCAGCCACCCTAGAGAAAGACCATGGTCCCATGTTTCTCCAAAGCAAGAGACTACAACAAAGGTTATCCCCCAAAGTCTCAGCCCAGACCTTGAGTTCTTCTCCAAAAGCCACAGTGACAAATGGATAAAAGTAGTTAGTTGAGCCAGAAGAACGTCAGCCCACAACAGGTGTGGTAAGAATCAGCTGGTGCCCTTTGGGTGACCTGTCTGGTTAATCAAAGGGTTGGAATCACCATCTCTCACGTCTGGGCTCCTACTGTGTTTCACTGTCAGTTTTTATTCTGGTAAGTGAAGGTTTGAGACTGGATGTTGTTACGGTTGTTTTAAATAGTGAAGTATCACGACACAGTGTTCATTCCACTAGGGCATACATTGAAAATCCTAGTGTTGTTCTTACATTGGAGATTATTTCAATGAAATGAGCATAGGGACAAAATAAAGCTGTATCTGTCCCCCAGGAAAAAAAATATATCCCACGTCTTTAAAAAAAAAAATTTAAAGCTTATTTTTTTATTTTTAGCAATCTCTCTACCCAACAGGGGGCTCAAACTCATGATTCCAAGATCAAGAGTCGCACACTCTTTCAACTGAGCCAGCCAGGCACCCCCAATGCCCACATTTTATTTTATTTTTTAAAGATTTTTTTTAATGTATTCATTTGGGTGGGGGGAGCACAAGTGAGGGGGAGGGGCAGAGGAGAAGGGAGAAGCAGGTTCCCCACTGAGAAGGAAGCCCAATGTGGGGCTCGATCCCAGGACCCTGGGATCATGACCTGAGCCGAAGGCAGACACTTAACCGACTGAGTCACCCAGACTTCTGGGATTCCCACATTTTAATTTATTTTATTTTATTTTTTTTTTAAGATTTTATTTATTTATTTGACAGACAGAGATCACAAGTAGGCAGAGAGGCAGGCAGAGAGAGAGAGGAAGGGAAGCAGGCTCCCTGCTGAGCAGAGAGCCAGATGCGGGGCTCGATCCCAGGACCCCGGGACCATGACCTGAGCTGAAGGCAGAGGCTTAACCCACTGAGCCACCCAGGCGCCCCGGATTCCCACATTTTAAGTGGGACCGTGAAAGAAGGCTGTTTCCAGTACAGGCGCATACATAGTATATTCCAATAAAGAATTCCTCAATGAATAAATGAAGGAATTATGGTCTGGAGGCCCATTTAACACCATCCTGTAATTGCCTAGCATTTAAAACATATTCAAATATATTCACATCTGCTCTCCTACTGATGCTCAGTATTTGATGAAAAGTGCTGAGAGCGCCCAGCCTGCAGCCTCCTCTCTCCCACACCTCCCATTTGCTTTCTGGCTCATGCAGGGGTCACAGGAAGGACCAGCCCTCGCTCACCATCCTTGACTTTTCTGAAAAGGATGTGACATCACGAATGTGTCTTCTGAACCCAGGGAGATACTACTTTCCGATCTTTGTCCTGCTGATAGGATGTCCAATGTTGCATTGCCTCCTGGGAAGCTTATAGCCCTTCGGAGGTCCCCAGGTGTGGGGAAAGGCATAGTCTCCGTTTTTACGTACTTCTAGGCTCAACTATGTCCCCACCCTGGTGTCCTTTTTTTCTTTCTTTTCCTAGTACTCCATTTAAAAATTATGCTCTGTCATCGTAGTTCATGGATTCCTGTAAACAGACCTACTTCTCTTTTGGAAGAAGGGAGAGTGTGTCGGTTAGCTGAGAAATTCCTAATATGCTAAATCCGTGCCTTGACGTAAAGGAATTCTCTCTTTGAGCACAGTGCTTTTTTCTCCTTGCAGATTTTTTGGGTCGGACAGAGATCCGTGTGGCCGACATCAAGAAGGACCAGGGTTCCAAGGGCCCAGTTACAAAGTGTCTCCTGCTGCACGAAGTTCCCACAGGAGAGATTGTGGTCCGCTTGGACCTACAGTTGTTTGATGAGCCATAGGGAGTGGGCCCAGCATGGTGCTTGGCGGACTTCCAGCCCGCGGCGGCAGGTGCAATCTGGAAATGGTGTGGCTTCCCTAAAACCACCGTTTGACATTCAGCCACAGGGCAAAGGGACAGTGAAGACAGGCCCCTCAAAACTTCTAGGAATAATTCTCGACAATCTTTCCCCGTCCCCCAAACAATTTCTCATTTTATGAAACAAAAACAAAATGTCTTCCTTTGTCCTCACTGCTGGTCTCATCGTGGCTTCTAGGAGCTTTGAAATCCCAGAGCCCCAGCTAGATACGGTTGGGAGTTGGGCCCATCCCTGGGCCTGAGGCGTGGGTCTGGTTACTGTACAATAGATTTATAAATGCAATGTCTGTATTTTTGGAGAACTCATGTAACGCTCCTATTTCTTATCTCCACCGGTCCCTGAATAGGCCCGTTGATCTATAACACCTGGTCCTTTGTGTGTTTAGAAATTATTATGAAGGTCCTGTGGTTGCCCCAGAGTCTCGTTTCCCTGCTGGGACCTTGTTTGAAATGCTGCCCTGAATACGATCAGTTGGGGAGATGGTCTCCTGATCAGACAGCGTGCTAGTTCTTTGAAAAGCTGGTCCATGGACGATTCTAGCAGGTGCATTGTTAGAGCCATTCCAGTCCCCTCCAGGTCTTTTATTGATAGATGTCAATGAAAACTATCACTAGCTACTATCAGGTGATTCCGTTTTGACGTCCAGCACGTTTGGAAGATGGCTAAGGAGGCGTGTTATCTACAAAGTTCGACTCTGCTGGATTAGATCACCGCAGGTCGTCTGAAAGGCTTCTTTACGATGCCACTGGGTCCTGGTTGCCAGCCCAGCTGGAAAGTTCTCTTCGGCTTGGAGGTTCTATGGTGTTTCACGAGAAGAGTAATCGCTGCTGACCAGCTCTGAGCCTATTTTTGCGGGAGTGTGCTGGATCCTGGTTGTCATGGGGAATTCCAGCAGCTGTCTTTGCTATGTTCCCAAGAAAGACGTCCCCAAGACGCGAAGAAGAAAAGTGACAATCCGGAAGTGGGATAGAAGAAGGTGAAGGAACTCTGTTATGTGGTGGGGGGAGAAGCTCTAGGAGCATCCAAGCCTCACAGATCAAGGGAGGAAAACCTAAGACTCTCTCCCCTCCTCACGCATACACAGCCAATCTCTCAGTAATGGAAATACATGTGCTTGTTGCCAGAGTCGGGAGCGTATGACCATGTGCCAAACTGTTTGGTTTGAGTTCTTTGATTTTTTTTCCCCTTCGATGCCAGGAGATAGGCTGGTTAACTAGATAATAACTTGATTTGCTAATGAAGAGCGTGGGTTGTATTTTGTTCGCATGTGAATGTCCTCCTAATCCCAGTGTGTCGTGGTCATGAAATGTTCTTTGCATGTTCTCTTGGTACTGGAGTCTAGCTTTCCTGTGTTAGATGGTGTTCTCTTTGACTGTAGGTTTTTAGAATTTAACTAGGGTCGTAGACGTGCCTTATAAAGGGTAGCGTCAACATAGTGACTGACTCTCCACTTCGCTGGGAATGGAATGCATAGTGTCGTCATTTCCCATAAGAGCCCTGTCATATTCCAAGCAATTTTTAATAGTGTGTGTTAGAAAGGGCAACAAAGTTTACATTTCATACTTTTAAGAAACACTTTATTATTTATTTATTAAAGAGAGTGTAGAATTTTGTATCGAGAACAACAGACAACTATTTTTTAAAAACAAACAGACACACCCTTTAGTTAGAAACTTTCAACTGAGCCCTGTTAGAGACCAAGTTTAACTTCAGGCATGGGTTTGTTTACCACTCCCCGGAAGAAAATACAGTTAGACCACTTTAAGTTTATATTTTCTGACCATTGTTAAGAAACTGGGTGAAATTAAATCTATAAGTAGACACACAACTCACGCTTTCCTATTTCTGTAACTAATTCAATTTGTTCAGTGTATTTATGAAGGACATGTTCTATGGTAGAGACAAAATGTACGTGATGGGTAAAATGGGATAGTTTTGGATAACCATTCCCATCCCTTTCCTTCTGGTGGGGTAGACCTTTCCTTCATTGGCTCTCTTCGTGTGTCATGCTGGTCATCGCTGTTTAGGCAGGTAGGATGTGACGTGAACAGTGACAAGCATCTTGTGACCCTTTTAGGTCTGCGAGGTCACCCACTCCCAGCATCCCATGATCAGAATTCATGTAGCATGAAAACACAGTCTGTGACTCTTTTTCCCAAGTGACTCTATTAAGCATCCCTGAGATGTTCCTCCAGGGTAGTAATTCCGGATTCGTGTCCTTGTCCTCACTGGTGTAATCTGGACGGCAACCGGACCGACATAGGGATGAGTTAACCTGGCCCTCAGATCCAGCTGTGACTCATTAGTCATACTGGTGGGGGGGACAGAGATAGGTAGGCAGCGCCTGGGGTCTCTTTGACCTCTGTCCCTCACTTCTGCCTTTTTGGCCACCTGGGTTCCATTTCCTAGAGATGAAATGTCTCTTTCCGAGAAGCGATCTGTTTCCTAGCTCTGTGCTTCCAAATGCAGGGTGTCTGTAGGCTACTGTATCCTGGCCTCTGTTCCCAGCCCTCCAGACGCCCTGCAAGCTTCCCTTCTTCTCTGAGCTGCACTGACCTCCTCCAGCCCAGCAAGGGGCTTTTCTGCTCACAGGCTATGTGCTGAGCTCAGGAGCCTGCGGACGGGGGCTTTTCGTAGACTAGCTCTTTTGAAGGGACAGACCGTATCCAGCCCCTCTGGAGCAGGGTGTCTCTGGCTGATACCATGTCCCCTGGCAGACAGGCAGGCAGCAGCATGTCCTGGAACCAGGTTCTGCTGTAACCAGGAGAGCCTGGAGGGTTGTCCGCTCAGACCCCAGGCTCGCCTGACTCTGGAAGGGGGACTCTTCTAGGCAAGGGTCACCAGGGATGCCTGAGAAACTGGGGCCAGGGGACAACGCTGGAGTCCCCGGGGAAGGTGAATGCAGGTCTGCCACCCAAGACCAGGCAGGTGGGCTGTCTCTCCAGGAGCTGGCTGTGCAATCATAAGCCACTGGCCATACAGTGTGGGAACATTCTAGAAATCAGTGGGGTTGGAGAACAAGGGCCGAATGGATGGGGTGCTTCTGGTTTTATCAGAAAGGTTGGAGATTTGGGAGTTTATTTTAGAGTTTGCCACACTGCTTTGTAGGAGAAAAAGCCTTCTCTATCTCTTCTTCAAATAGCTTCTTCGAGCTAGGGGGATCTTTTGATTCATAGAAGAAAATTTGTTTCTGTGTTTAACAACTTGAAGAATTTCTGCTGGAAACTGCTAGCGGGGTTTTTTTTTTTTTATGTTATTTCACGTGCTTTCTTGCCTTTTATTTTATGTTGCCTGCCTTCTCTTTCCGAGGGTGGAGATGAACGTTCCTGCGGACAGGAGCACTCTGGAATGGATGCTCGCACAGTCTAGAGGAAGCGGGGTCATTTCCAGCGTGAGGCGAATGTGAGGTTGGCCGAGGGTCTGCTCACTCCAGGTGGGCCTGCTCTCTAAGTTAGAGCCTCCACTTAGGCCGGAAGGTGAGGTGAGGGAAACTGGGGATCCCAGATGTTCCTTCTTTGCTTTCCAGTATAGGAACTCGAGTTCCTACCGGGGAAAAGCATAGTTGGTGGCACCAGAAGCCAGTGAGGAGGTGAAGCCCTCAGACGCTGTGGTCGGAGCTACCCTATGAGGTATTTGGTCAAAGTCACACCTGGAAGGTGTCACCTCCTTCTCTCTTCCTGCCCTGAGGTGCTGACATGCCTCTTCCTGCGGGGAATGGTCGGGTCAGCAGCCAACACTCTCCTGGCAGTGCCCTGAGTCATGCCTTGTGCGGGCCGTGTCATATCCTGTAAATCAAGTTGGCGTGTTGATCATACTTGGAAAATGGCTGTTTATTTGAGTGAGAGGAAAGGAAAGTTCTAGAGCTCCCTTTTCCTCCCCTTGCGTGACGTCAGATCCAGGATGTGTTTGTAGGTCATGGAGCTCAATTAAGGTACATCACCTGATGTCTGCAGGAGCTAGAATATCTTCCTGATAAGCATGGAATTCTTCCTCCAAGGGAAGGCTAGAAACGTCTAACAGCTCTCTCTCGGGAGCATTGAAACCCAGATTCCCCCATGTTGGAAGGTCTTATCTCTGGGTTGTGATCTCTTAGTAGCAATGCTAGTAGCATACTATTCTGATTCGGGAAGTCCCCATGCTGCTCCAGGCCCCTGTCTTAGGGGACTGGGAGGTGGACTAGAGAGGTCTGCCTCTGTGGTTTCCGTGGCCTAGTTGTGGATCTGATGTTATGTTATTTAAATGACGCCCAGTGCTTGTAAAAATTCATCTCTGCCTCTAAATAATTGCATCAGTAATAGGCAGATCAGTTCCTCCATGAAGAGGAACCCTGCTACTCTGGCCTTGGGGAACCAGGTAACACACACGTAATAGAGTGATTTTTTGGGACCCCATGTGTGGTTGTTGTATTTCAGGGCAAACCTGCCCCTACTGTATGTCAGGGGTTTTGTGAGTTGTTTTTAATAGGATTCCGTTCTACTTTCTATACCAGCTTCTAGTGTTACTGTCATCTGAATAGTGGGACTATTTTAGTATTCAAAGCCCACCAAGTTAAGACTGTTCAGAAGTGGGCTCGTTTGATCAAACTTGCAAAAAAAAAAAAAAAAAAGTGGAGCGTTTCTCTGCTATTTCCTGAGAACTAACCAGTAACCAGGGTTTCTTTTTACTCAGTGGGAGGAATAGAGATTTTTTCTCCTAGGAACACTGGTTTTGTACTCTTATCCTTTAAAAAAATAACATTCCTAGTGGCTGAGTTTCTAAAGCTCTGTTTCTCTGCATTTCGCCTCTTATGCTCAAATGGCTTGCTTCCTCCTGTTTCTCTATCTAAAAGAAGGGGGGCCCTCGGGATGAGGGTGATACGGGGAACCGGGGAAACGGAGAAGGTGGGGAGGAGCCCGCGGCTTCCCTTCTCCCCACTGTCGCCGCCAGGGGGCGATCTCCCTCCTGGAAACCTGCGGGTCGCGCGGCGGCTCCGGGGTGCTGGCCCCACCGGCTGTGGCTCCGGGACCGACCTCTCGAGTAAATCCCGGGGCCAGCCCGAGGGTGGTGAGAGTGGAGGCGGAAGAGGGCAAGAGTTGGTGGCAGGCGTGGGCAGGGGTCTCAGCGCCCCCGGGGTACCTGGTGACCCTTTGCCGCTCCGTGGTGCCGGGGCTGGTCGTGGGGTGGGGGGAGGCCTTCAGCCTTCCCATCTGCTTTGTGAAAGTCCCTGAGACTCGGCTCCCCAGGGGTCTCGGGTGGAAGTTGGACGTCCCCCCCCCCCAGGAGGCGTCCTCTCCCACAAAGGTTCTAGGAGTCAGGTCTTTACTGGGACTGGGTAACAGTCTCTCCTGGGAGACCAGGACTTCCTGAAATTCAGATGCAGAGCACTGGTGGGGGCCACAGAAGCTCACTGTGCGGGGTGTGTACGGGGTGTGTGCGTGAGTGCGTGAGTGTGTGTGGTGTGAGTGTGTGTGTATATGGTGTGTGTAAGAGTGTGAGTATGGCGTGTGTGTGAATGTGTGGTATACGTGCGGCAGTGTCTGTGGTGTATGATGTGTGTGTGTGTGGCCTGTGGTGTATGTGGCATGTGTGTGAATCTGTGGGGTGTGTGTGGTGTGTGAGGAGAGTATGAGCGTGAGTGTGTGACAGTATCGGTAGTGTGAGAGTGTGTGTGTATGTGGTGTGACAATGTGTGGTGTGTGTGAGAGAGGGCTGTGTGTGGTCTGCGAGAGGAGAGTATGAGTGTGAGTGTGTGGTGTGTGTAAATGCATATGGTATGTATGTGAGAGGGTGTGTGGTTTGTTGCGAGTGTGTGTAGGAGTGTGTGGTGTGTGAGAGTATGAGTGTGTTTGGTGTGTGAGTGTGTGGCGTGAGAGGATAGCATGAATGTGAGACTGGTGTGTGTGTGAGTGTGCTCTGTGTGTGCACGTGGTGTGT
Organism: Lontra canadensis; assembly: GCF_010015895.1. NCBI lineage: Eukaryota > Metazoa > Chordata > Mammalia > Carnivora > Mustelidae > Lontra > Lontra canadensis. Next base: position 10,841,224 of record NW_022631023.1, on the reverse strand, counting down.
GAGATTTTGTGTGGATGTGTGTGGTATGTGTGCTGTGTGTGATCTGTGTGTGTGGTGTGCACGCGATACGTATGTGGGGTGTGTGTGTGTGTCACTAGGAGAAATGAAGATATGTGGATTGAACGAGGGAACAGATGGGTCTGACACTCCGTCGTCGCATTCAGGCCCCATGAAAAATACAACATGAAAATCTGAAGCCCCTTATTGAAAATTATGACGAATTTGGAGGCGGTGACAGCAGAGAATTAAACTAAGCGTGTGCCCTTCTAAGCACACCGTCCCTCGTGACGGCACAGATCACACCCCCAAGAAGCTGGCCTGGGCCCTCTGGGTTTTCAGTTGGTCTTGGAGCGGGTGCGGCTTTGTCTTCTGTCTTATTTGGAAAGTCTCCTGGCAGGTTGTGGGGAGCTGGGCTGCCAGTACTTTTGAAAATGTCTGCTTTTATTTCACAGAAGCACAGATGGTCTAGGCTAATCAGAGGATACAAGACCCGAGCCCCTCGGTGACAGCTGCGCCCCAGGGCCAGAAAGGGAGTCACCTGCCCATCTCTTGGCCCCTCTGTGAGGGCCTGCCACAAGGCGCCCAGAGGCCCAAGAACCTCTAACCCACTGATTTGAAATTAAATCCTTCTTTTTGATCTTCAGTTGGGCACTGAGGACTTTTCTCCCCTTTTCTAGTAGGACAGAGAGGCTTTCCAAGCCTCTGCCTTCAAAGGACCATCCAGGGGACAGTCAGAAGAAGCAGGGAGGCCGGGGGAAGGGCTCATGTCCCTTCCCCAGGGATTGGACACTGCTTGGTCCAAGGCCATCTCCTGGAGAGAGAGCTGCAGGGTCCCGGGCAACTTCCAGACAGGGCTTCCCAGCTGGGTGCTTCTGGTCAGGTCGCATGGATGGTTTTGGAGCCTGGAGAGGTCAGGAAAGAGGAGAAAACCCACTGTGTGAGCAGCCTCAAGTTGTAGAAGCTTCTGGAGGCGGACGATCTTGGACTTGATCCTCCCGCCATGCACCTGCTGTCACTTTCTTTCACAAAGCAGCTTCTCGTTTCTTTGTCTTGCACTGGGCCAGACCCTCCAAAACCTTTGCGGTTCTGCTGGTTCTTGTCAAATCAGTCTCATTTCTACACACACAGAGCAATAATCCTCTCTGTTTCCCAGTTCTGTCCTGGGATTAGAAAGCTTGCTAAGTAAAAATGTTGACAGAAAGTTGCACAAAGTTCATCCTTGTGGAAGTGACTGCTTCACTTTGAAGGAAATAGCAAATTCTAGCTTTGTTTCTCCACATAATGCAGTCTTCCACACTCCTGAAAGCTCGGAAAATATCTCCTGGAGGCATTGACTTAGCATTGTGCTGGCATCATTTTCCGCGAACGAATGTGTTGATGGGCATTTTACCAATCAGCGTCCTTCAAACGTTATCTGCTAGATAGTCACGTGTCAGAAAGCGGATATGCTGGCAAGATCTTTGGTAACGATATTTATTTGTGCACATGCGTTTAAAACACACATTGCCAATAGCCCAAGTGTCTTTGAACTGTGAAGCCAACTTCAGGTGATGTCAGCTGAAACCCAGCTAGCTGAAGTCCAAACCCTCCTGGCCCCCTCCTCCCTACCCTGCGTAGATAGGGAAGTTGGCAGGCATGTAACTCATGTTGTATTGCCTTAGCTACATTAGCTTTGTACCCTCACATCTACAGGTGGTCAGCATATGTGTAAATACATGTATATACGTGAGAAATCTACAACAACAACAACAAAATGTCCTGTGTATGATAATCGGCTCTTGGCATCTGGTTTTCTGCATTTGATAGTTTCCGGCTAAGAAAAATGCAGAATTCCACCACATAACGTGAAAAAGTTATGCTCCTAAAACGGTTTGTCTTGAAATCTCTGCTGTGTGTTTTTGGGAATGTCCTTAACTAAATGTACATATGGTATGGAAGAGGCTATGCCGGTCAATGTTGCATAAACTAACACAGATTCTGTAGTCGAAATATTTAACTTGTTATTGTAAAATGTGATTTGTCATTGAGAGATTATTTTTCTGTATGTATATGAGAGTATTTTAGGAATCTAATTTAAGTGCATAGAACTATAGAAAAAAAAATAAAAACCTATTCCAGGAGTAGAAAATGCTTAATCAGATTACTTGGGTTCAGCCCAACTAAATTTCTTATATTCAAAAGAAAATATGAATTGCATATGTTAGATATTCAAAGAAGTCATTTTGGGGGGCAGAGAATATGATTAATGGAAGTGAAATGGGTGGTGTGAAAAAAATGACAAGCATCCTTTAGCTACGACCTCAGATGGGACCTTGGTGTTTCATTAAAAACTGATTTGAGCAGGTAACATTCTGGAGGGTGGTTGTGTCAGGAAGCGACAAGAGGACTGAGAGCCTGTTTCCCATCAGATCCACATACCACAGAGGCTTCTAGAAGTTCTGGAAGTTTGGTCAGGTATTCAAGACTGAATCAAATACCCTTCTAGAGAGTTCAGAACATGAAGGGAGGTGCCCCGCCCCTGGCTTCCAGATCACCCTTTACAGCTCTCTTTCTGGATAGATTGCGCATGTCCCTTTGGTGTTCGTGTTTTCAGTGAAATTTCCTGGGGCATCTTCGCCATCTCCTCCTGTCGCATAGCTGGGTGGGCTGAAGAATGAAGCGTGCACAGCAGCCTCCTTAGGTGCCTGTCCCTCACGGAGATCCAGGGGCAAGAGGCCATCCTTCTCTTCCCAGAAAAGGGTCAGAAGTCCAGGCTGATTCTAGGGGACAGACTGGCCACCAGGAATGTCCCTGCAGGCCTCCTGTGGAAAGATGGTATACACAGTCCCATGAATCTCAATGTCTAAACCCCTGAGAGCCTTATTCGGGAGTCATTTCTGGAGGTGGCTGGCCTTCCCTGACAGACCGGAAGTGACGCAGCGGAGAAAATAGCCGGTTTCTGGGAAGATGGGGCCCTGCATGTGGGTCCCTGCCATGAAGAGTGTAGGGCTGATGGCTTGCAGGGATGTGTGGGGGGTGTGAGCTTGGGTTTTCAGCAGGTCTATCAACAGTTAGCTGTGTGCTTCTTGATGCTGCTAACCGACAGTTGGAGTCCCTTATTGATAAGCCTGAGACTGGGGGACACTGGAGTCCACGGGATTTCCTGGACTTCAGGGGGTGGGAAGCTGTGATTTCTCAAGCTTTCTGGAATCCGTTGAGTCATAGAAGGAACATGCAAATCACCTTGAGGAACTATGTGGATGTAACTGACTCTGGTCCCAAAGATGGGGCCGTTCCGAGATCTCCTTGTTCAAGCTTGGCCTGGGGAGCCCAATCCCAGGCCAGCCAGCAGAACCAGATGAGCTCTGGTCCATCTGCCCAGCACAGGGGCTGACCCTCCTCAGCACCATGCCCTCTTGGCTGGGGCAGCAATAGGGCTGTGAGTGGGAACAAGTCAGTTGCCTCTCGGGCCCTAGTTGTCTTGAAAATTTGGGGGATAGGAGAAGCCAGAGCATGAAGGTCCTGCCCAGCAGTGCTTACAAGCCACTCTGGTTAGCCTTTATCTGTTTGGAAAAGAATGTGTCAGTCTGAATGAGTCCCTTGTATTTCCAGTGACAAATGGGTCATAGTGCTGGTGGCATGTCGCTCCCCTCACAACCCTTCCCTGGTGGGGGTGGGGGTGGAGGTGAGACCAGTTCCCCCCCACCCTGCCATGGATGTCCTGTTGACTGTAATATACTTCTGTTGCCAAATAATGGTACTATTTAACTTTCCACAAAAGGGAGACTATATTGTCTGATATGTAACGTCTATGGAGTTCTAAACATTATTAGACACTATCACAACTTGTAGAATTATGTGTATCTGTCTAAGGTTTGATGAAGCAGGGCCAAAACATGAGGTCGCTTTTTTTGTTTGTTGAAAAGAAGATGAGATTATTTCTGCTGTTTGAGTGTCCCTTTGGCACCTTATTGTGTATGCAATGTTCAATTTTGCCGACTCAGCCTATGGTAACTGATTTTTTTCCCCTTAAACCAGTAGCGACATCGGTACAGTTTGCTATTCCTGTGTATCTTGAACCTAAAAAGAAGAAACTCTTCAAAACAGCTCTGTGTTCATTTTGACCTGGATGGTTTAAATTCACATGGTTCATGAATAAAGTGAGAAAGCCAACCCTGTCACGGTGGATTATTTTGGGTTCTTTCGGTCCCACCTCCTTTCTGAGCAGACAGGAAGCAGATAGCTCTGCAAATGGCTTCTCTTCCTATGCTCTTCTTTCTCCCATGGATAAGGTAGTTGTGGCAAGAAAGCCAAACTTAAAACCAAACTAAACCAACAAGACTTCCCATGCTTTCTTCGGACAGATGTTAGTGCTAAGTAGAACTCGATTTCCCAGTACTGAGTACTTCTGAGAATTTGAGAAGTCGGTGAGGTGTGGGGGAAGAAACACCGGGGGCGTGGACAGGGGAGCATAAAGCTACCATTGTCTTATGAAGGCATTCAGAGGATTACTCTGGCTTTCCGCGAAGTTTCCTACACCAACAGCTCTGTGTTCAGAACCTTGAGTTTTAACTCTGGGCACCATTAGCAAACCCAATACTGAACTTTGTTGTTATCTGACTTTTAGGGGATGATTTATAGTATTTTCTTCTGATCTGGTTTTAAGGTAATTCTTCCCGACTTCATCACTGATTTCTCTGAATATGACTCAGTCCTTTAAGCTCTCTGGTTGACTTGAACGCCAGTTGCACTGTTAGAGCACGTTAAAAAAAAAAATTTGTACACTAAAACAGCATGTCTTCACCCTTTTTAAACCAGGAGGCCCCATTTTTCGTAAATCTAAAAATCCTGTGCCCTTACCTTGGTTTCTTGAGGTTTAAAAAATAAATTCAATCTCATCATAAACAAAGAAAATAATGCATTTCTTCTCCAAACTATACCTAGTTCTCTCTGAGCTTGATAAGGTGCCTCTTGCATAGCTTGGAGGGTGGAAGGAATAAATACCTATTTAACCCAGTTTAGGAGCCAGCATAATCAAGGAAATAGTTTATTCTAGAATATTTATTTTTCGCTAATTATAGAAGAGATAATTGTTAATGCTGAAAATTCAGCAAACACAGAAAAGTACAAAGGAAAGAAAATCAGTTCATGGAGATATTCTTCCACATGAAAATAAATGTTAACATTTTGATGCTCACCATTCCTGTATTTTCTTGCTCTTTGTGTGTGTGTGTGTGTGCTAGATGCTCTTTTTGTTTTTGTTTTTAAAGTAGGCTTCGTGCCCAGCGTCAAGCCCAACACAGGGCTCAAACTCATAACCCTGAGATCAAGAGTTAGATGCCTAACCAGCTGAGCCACCCGGGTGCCCTAAGGTGCTCTTATACTAAATAGCTAATATTCATCGAGCACTTCCCTTATGAAAGGCAATGTCCAATTATGTAATTTATATAAATCTTTTCACTATTTTATTGATTGCTTTCTTTTAAGTCATATATATGTGTGTGTGTGTGTGTGTGTGTGTGTGTGTACATATATATGTATTACATTATGAATATATATATTCTTCCACAACTTGATTTTTAAGGACTGCATAGTATCTCATTGTCTGAGTATATCCTCATTTATTTAAGCAATCCCGAAGAGTCACATTAAGTTGCTTTATAATCATCCCCTTGCTTGAATACAATGTACATGGATCTGTGGGTAGAGTGACCCACCGAAGATCTGATGATCACATAGGGCAGTATTTGAAGCATTTTGTCATTTCCCTTGTTGCTGTGTGCTTGTTGGGTTTGATCTGAAGGATTTGGGCAGTGTTACAGCGGAGCATTCTCCTAAAGATATTTTGTCCATCAGCTGCCACATGTCTTAGAAGCTTGTGGTTTTACAGTGATTTGCATGTGTTGTGCTTTGCCTAGTGCCCTGTGGGGCTGGCTGTAGTCAGGAGGCAAGCTGGGATGTAGGAAGACAGGGCTTTTGAGGGAACTTGGGGTACTGGTTGGGCTACAGACTCAGGTGCTGGCACTTAGACCCAACATCCCATGGCTTCAACAAGAGAGGTTTATTTTGCCCTCTTGTTAACGACCCAGAGGTCCAAGGTCTGGGCAGGTAGGGTGGCCCCGCCTTTGAAATCATAGGCTCTACACTGGGGTGCGGTTGCTCCAGCTCCCATCTTGTCGTCTGCATATAACCAGATGGAAAGGGGACCTCCTGAGAAGATTGCATGCTGCTTCCTCTTGAGGTTAATCCCGGAAGATCCATACATCATTTCTTCCCCTCGCTCGTTTGCTGGAATTTCATTCCTCGGTCAGGCACTGCAAGGGACACTAGTAAATGGAGTCCCTAGCTGGGTGGCCCTACGCCCAGCTAAAAGTTGGGTCACCGGAAGTTGGGGCCAACCAGCAGTCTGGGTACTCCTGGCTTCTGGGACTGTACCAAAAGGCCCCAACGGGGTGTTTGTCAGTTATTAGGTGATTATGCAGTTGGCTGGCCAGAGTTTCAGACAAGCATGATTGCCAGGAGGGATGTGTCGTTCCAGCTGGAGGGCATGTTGGTTCCAGCACAATGGCCCCAGGCCTCCTCATGCCTGCAGGACTTCCGAGCTGCAGTCGCCCTGTGTCCGCCCACCTGAGGGTAGCTCTAGGAAGGGAATCAGTTTGCTGTCCAGACCCTCTTGGAGGGTGACCAAGAACAGGCACTTGAGACAGCTGGTGTCTGGGGAACTTTTTTTTCTAGAAGGCCAACAGGAGGGAAAATGTAGGGAAGATCTGACCTGGGTGAAGGTGTGAATCGGGAGCATCTTAGGGACAAAGTGGGAAGGGACACAGGGACTCAACTAAGATTCGCTTTGCCTGTTGGCTCCAGCGATGGAAGGCCGCGTGCCAGCGTATGGTCAGGGCCATGGTGGACCAGCACAAAATGGAGGGCGAAAGACCTGTGCTTGGGGACTTGATCCACCAGTCTGTCAAGCACGTGATGCTGAGCACACCCCAGGGCCCCTCAACCTCTTCCCTCATTTGCAAGTAGGGTGATGTCTATCCCGCCTGTATCACAAGGGTGTTATAAATTCTAAGGTATGTGAGGTGGTCTCCAATGCGGCATCCTTTATGGGGGAGGGGGAGAGATATGCCAGGATCAAGGGTATTTTACTAGGGAGAGGCCTCCTTGGAGGACCGATGGAGCAAGAGTCATCCTAACGCTCCATTAGGAACCAGGAGCTCTGGAGGACCGTTGAGGACCTGAGACGTTCACAGGCAGTACCAGACAGACCCTGTCATGTGACCTTGAGTCAGGTGAGTGCTGTTTCACCAATGGATCCTTGGGGTCAGGTGATCCCGGGAAGTGGGAGTTGGTGGAGCCAGTAATTCGTGTTACTGACATCTTGACATCTCCGAGGCCCTCTATTAAATTCTTCGATATCTTGCTTCCCTCTCGCAGCGACTCTGGACGTGGGTGTTGTCGCTCCCATCTACAGGGGAGGAGACTGAGGCTTGGAGAAGCTGGGGTGCCCCCGAGGTTGGGAGCAGCAGAGCAGGCTTGCACACACACTCCCTGGGTGGTCCCGGGACAAGTTCCCAGCCCAGGGTGCAGAGCGGCTGAGGTCTACATCCTGAGCTCTACTGTAGATGGTGTCCTAGCCCCTTATTTATGGAACTTTCTGGTGGTATGTGCCTGGCCCGTCCTAGGTAAAGGTTCTAGGCCCGCAGGACATCCTTCTAACCCGAAGTGTGATGATGGCTGCACTTCAAACAGGTAAGTCTCGGAGGAATCCCTTCAGGCAACCCTGTCAGGTTAACTGTCATCTTCAGAGAAGCACAAGTCTTATCACCTTGCGTTGGGTCCCAGCTTGTGGAGACAGGACCGTACTAACATTTGCAGCTCCGGCCTGCTGGTTGGCTAAAGGCCCTGTGAGAACTGGCAGCGCCAGCGGGCTGAACCTTTCAGTCACCGGGGTCGCCATCACTACAACCGCGGCTTCCAGCGGGAGAGAACATCCCGATTTCCTACTCTGGGCCAACCATCCTGGCCATTCCTTGGTTGAGGACATGTACAAGGGCTGGGATTGCTACTCTGCTGGCTTCTTTTGCTGAGTGCCCAGCTCTCACCCCACCCTCTGCCCCCAGTGGGATTGAGGGAATGAATGCCTATTAGCAGATTAATGGCATTCTTCTAGTAGATTCTAGAATGAAGACATCTTTTTGGCGAGAATCTGAAAGCCTTTACAGAAAGCATCGATGCCTTTATACTTAATAGAACAATACGTTTTACAGATGAATCACTTTGGGGTCAAAACAAGACCCGTGGGACTTAAGGACTTGTTAGAGCCATCAGATGAGCACAAGCTGGCCCTCTCTGAAGTACCTTCTACAGACCCAATCCACCAGACAGACGCAGGACACAGCAACAGGCGTTGGCGCATGACGGGCAGAAGCTGTAAGAAGCATGGAGAGCATGGTGCCCATGTCCTGACCGGCCCGGAGGACCACTTCCCGTGTCTCTGACTGGGCATGGGCATGGACAATAGAAACTCCAGGACAGTAAATGGCCTGGTTTGCTGGTGTCTTAACTCCACCTGCATGGTCAGCCCCTCCCCTGGCTCTGGGCTCAGAGGCCAAGGTCCCGAGGTAAGATAAGATACATTACGAACTTAATAGTGCCTGGCATAAAAGTCCTCAATAAATGTCAGCTGTTTTTTTTTTTTTTGTTGTTAAGATTTTATCCATTTGAGAGAGAGAGACAGAGCACAAGCAGGGGGCAGAGGCAGAGGGAGAGGGAGAAGCAGGCTCCCCACTGAGCCAGGAACCTGATGTGGGGCTTGATCCCAGGACCATAAGATTATGACCTGAGGCGAAGGCAGGCACTTAACTAACTGAGCCACCCAGATGCCCCTTTAACGGTTTCTTGTAATGATACAAGCTTCCATAAATTCCTAAGAATAATCTACACAAACTAAGATCTCCAAACAATGGGCCTTTTAACCTTTCAACTAGGGGGATTCTGAAATAAAGATATAAAAATAAGGCTCCCGTATTTCCACTTCAAAAAAGACAGAAAACACGATGTTCTGTTCAGGAAGCATTTTATTGTTGCTCCAAGTTTAGGAATTTTCACCGACAGAAAATCAGCACTTTCAGAAAACCTCCCGCATGGCCCTGCTCAGCTTCTGAATCTTGGTTTTTGCAGACATATCAGCGTATTTCTCTCCAATACGGACAATCATTCCACCCATGATTGATGGATCAGTCTAGAACACAGGTTGGAAACATGAAAAAGCACTGATATTTCCCTGATCAAACGGAAAGATGAAAAGTGCTTTTGAAAGGTCTACATGCTGCATAAATCAGGGTGTCTCAATTACATCTAGAGAAAAGCAGAAGTCAAACCAGGCCTGGAATCTGCAATCATTTAAGTCGAAAATGTAAAATTTCTAGTACAAGCAACTGAGTATATCATCAGATTTAATTTTTCACTTTCCACAGCCATTAAACTGTCAGACAACCTGAGGAGACATACCAGACATAATTAGAAACTTACCTTAACTTCCAATTTTAAGACTTGGCCTTTACTCAGGAAGCTCTTCAGGACCGTTTTTAATTCAGTAAGAGTGGCTTCATCTAAAGGCTAAAAAGGGACAAAACCATCCTTTAAATTTAAATAAAGCACAACAGAAGAAGCTTTCCACAGTAAAAGGCCGGAAATCTCACTGGCACACACCCACAAGACCGGCCTGGTGAATCCCCGCGTGGAGCGGCCGGAGCCCTGTGAGAGCCGCTCCCTCCCCGTCTCTGCTGCCTGGAACTAGCAGTGGGCGGTGCGGGGACTAGCAGTGCCGCTCAGACCCGGGCACAGGGGAAAACCCTGACCTGAACGATACCCGAGGACACAGCCTCTTCTCTGTGCAGCTATTTCCCCGGGTGGAAAGCTGCAGTTTAACCTGGTCCTTGAACCCCAAAGCCCCGCAGTTAGCAGGAGCTCTAGAGGCACGCCCCTACCCTCTCGGAGCCTCGGGGAGGGCCCAGGGAGGGGGGGCAGCTCCGTCCTCTCCTCTGACAGAGCGAGCACTGGCAGTTCAGCCCCTCCTGACCCCACTCCTGGTGAGATGTGGGCGAGTCAGGCTGAAGGAGAGGCCTCTCACCTGTCACAAATCTGAGCTCCCCACCCCGACATCTGGGAGTCCAAAAGCTAGCAGGAAAGTGTTTTGTCTTTGCACAGATCTAACAACGTCTCTTGTGAGGGGTGGTGCTGTAAAAATCTATCAGTGTTTTTTTTTTTAAGATTTATTTATTTAAGAGAGGGAAAGAGAGAGTGTGCATGCGTGGGGGGGGTGGGGAGAGGAAGAGGGACAAGCAGACTCCCCACTGAGCTAGAACCTGAAGTAGGGGCTTGGACAAGCCCGAGATCATGACCTGAGCCGAAATCAGGAGTCGGACGCTTAACTGGCTGAGGCCCCCAGGTGCCCCAAGTCTATCGCTGTTTCATCAGAACATTATTCGCCGAGGCTCCAAGATGGGAGAACTTTGAAGTATGCGCTTCCACTGAGACGCATACTAAGTGCCAGGCATTTTACACCCACCATCTCCTGGAATCTAGAGGATTCGGGGCAGCGAGAAGCTCTTACTTGGTCATTAATCAAGAAGTGATTTTTTGTTTTGTTTCCAAACAGTGGAAACCTATTTATTCGAGAAGTTTCAGCTTCAAAAGCGTTAGCAACAGTTGGTTCTAAGAAACTTCTACAACAATAGGCACCTTTAAAGAAATCACGTCCTTCTATCTCTGAGTGACCTGGACCAGGGCTTAGCCACGGGGACGGTGTGACCACCTGCCCGGTGAAGCCTCGCCCGGGCTCCCGCTGGGGAGAGCTGCTGTGGTCCCAGTGCGCTGCGGTGAAGGCCTGAGCTGTGCTGATTCTCGGCCAGTTACGTGCTTCGGCGGCACCAACTATGGAGCTACGAGTGTGCAAATGTTACTACGTGCTAAAATGTCTCTCTGACATTGCGCTCTTTTGGAGAGTCAGAGTATCCTGTAAACACCAGAAATACCAGGCAAGGTCAGGTGCTGTGTATTCCAAGCCAATCTACCATCCTCTGCTGATAATTAAGCCCCACAGGTTGCTTTCCTGTAGCAAGTGAACTGCAGTAGGAAGGAAACGGGTATTTAAGACACCAACAAAGTTAATTCTGGGGACGCAGTGTAGCTTACAGAACACGCACTTCTGCAAGAGAGGCCCATGTTCAAATCCTGATTCCATGTTTTGTCACCTTGGGCAAGCCGCTTAATTTCCTTGTGTTTCCTTATCTATAAAGTAAGGATAATTCTACCTCACATGGAACTCTGCTATTAAAATAGTAAGTTATAAAGTACCAAGCATACGGCAGGTTTCAAAAAAATGTTGTCATTATAGCCCATTTCAGCAACACAACAAGATCAAAGGGCCTATGTGCTGATCGCTCCCACTCACCACCACAGAAAATGAGACACCCTAGTTTCAAGAGCCTACTTACTAAGGTATTTACAAAATAACTCAAACTTGTAAAGGAAAATAACCACTACTTCCCAATACATTTTAACCAGTCTGGTCCTTCGGAGTGGTCACTGGTTAGGGAGGCACTAAGAAGATATACACTGGCCCTTCCAGAGCAGAACTGTACAAGAACTGAAGTCAACCTCCTAAGTGACAAGTCACCTTTACCAATTCCTGGATTTCAGCCCGTTTTTTCCTGTTCGTTATGCAAAATGTGACTCATGGCAGGTCAAAGCAAATCTAGCGGCACCAGGCTGTCACTTACAGATGCGGTGGTCACTGTGCACGGTACTTCCCCACGGTGGACGCTCATCATGGTCGAAAACGCAGAAATGACTCCAGGGGTGTTGTCCAAGCGACCATTCTCCGCGAGCAAATCTGGGAAAGGGAAGGTGTCTCAGTAAGATGAACCTCACTCGAAAGAGATTACTCAGGAGATATTATATTCACCTCAAAAGCAAGCTTAGATTTGTAGTCTTAAAATACCGTATTCAACGTCCTTCAAGAATGTGAATTAAGAAGATGCAACTCGTTATTTAAAAAGTATACTCAGGGCGCCTGGGTGGCTCAGTGGGTTAAGCCGCTGCCTTCGGCTCAGGTCATGATCTCAGGGTCCTGGGATCGAGTCCCGCATTGGGCTCTCTGCTCAGCAGGGAGACTGCATCCCTCTCTCTCTCTCTCTGCCTGCCTCTCTGTCTACTTGTGATCTCTCTCAAATAAATAAATTAAAAAATAAATAAAATAAAAAGTATACTCAGTGTTGCAAAGAACCAGCACTGACTCACGTCTAAATTAGTAGGGTGGGTGTGGGGGGGGAGGTCTCACAGATCTGCAACGGCTCTCTTCTTCACAGCTTGCCACATGACTCTCTTACTTCTGGTTGGAATCTACCCTCAAATTAACATAGATCCAGATTCAAAGACGACGACACGGACGCACTTTCTTCAGGGCTCGTATTCTGGTTGACCAAGGGACTTTAAAAGGAAGCCAAATGCACCAAAGAAATGCAAATGTCATCAAGGACAGAGTCATAACCACGGGCTCCAAAGCATTTTCTTGGCATGAATCCCGCTGGTCTTCCCCATAGGCTGAAAGTACTGACCGTGATTACTTTCTTACATCTTAATACGCTTTGGACAGTGCTCCTCGAGCTTTAATGCACAATTAATCCACACGGGGAGCTAGTTAAGGCGCAGACTCTGATTCAGCAGGATGGCTACGTCCTGGTATTTTCCACTTCCAAAAGGCAGGCGATGCTAATGGCTCCTGGTCCACGGACCCCATTTCCGGTAGCTTCAGTGGGAAAGATCTAGTACTTACTGATCAGGTTGGCTGTGAGAGGAGAGAACCTCTCTTTTGCACTTATGTCATTTAGGCTTTTCACTTTCACGGAACGCTTTATATAGGGATTCATGATGGAAGCAGCCATTTTGGGTTCCTTCAAGATTTGCTGAAAGTACCGAAAGTATTACAGCATTAATAATCCTCGCTGCCACAACATACTTTATTCTGAATCATGTATTTCGTTAATGAAATCAGCACTCAAGCACACATGAAGAAAAGTTTAGAGTCAAGTAATTTTCTTCCCTTTGAAAATACAGTGTACCTTGATTTTATCAGAATATAATGGTATTTCTTGAAAAAATTTAAAAACACTTCATGTAAAGTCTCTTAAATTTGTTTTTGCTTTTCAAGAGAGGAAAAAAACTAAGCAGCCAAAGGGTTCAATGACTGCCTATGCTAATGTATTTAATGCAGGTAGGACTCCAGATGTTCACATACTACGAGGCCAGTGACGCCAACACTCACGTGCAGACCTAGAAAGGAGGTCTGATGGCAAAGGAGGCCTCCCTGTCATGACTTTCCGGGGGCCTCTCCGTCTCAGTCTGATCCTGACTCCGTCCAGCATTTTATAGAGCCCCATGAGACCTCTGGTGTTTCCAGAGCAGCCTCAGTCTGGCTGGGAGGGAGAGCGGACAAACAGTGGGAGTGCAGCTACCAGGAGACACACCCCCTCCCCCCCATGCATCTCCATTTTGTTATTTCATAAATGTCCATTTTCAGTGACCCAGGGCAGCTTCCGGCACCTTGCTCCCCTCAGTATGAGGCCAGAGTTCAATGAACCAATGGCTGTTTCCATTTGGACACCTTCCAGTTAAATACCTCCAGTAGCCCCTTCTCCCAGGCTCCTGGCTGGAATTCTGGTTCTAATCTAGGCTGCCTGTCAGGCTAAAACTTGTCAGGCTAAAACAATTTGAGTGACTCCATAGAAACAATATTTCCCCCTAAAAACTGCTGAGTTACACAAATGAAAGAGCATTCTGGTGTTAGGGGAATGCAGTCCTTCATGTTTCTCATCTTTTTCTGCTGCATCACCCAGCGGGCAGCTCATGGCATCTGCGTGGCACCACACTTTCCTGCCAGTACCAAAACACTAATGTTTTATAGCGTCTTCAGGTAACTGCCTCCTTTCTATGTCTCCGCATCTTAACTGGTTTCCAGGTTTTAGTCAAATCCCATTCTAATGACCACAACCCAGGTCATGCTCATGAACGCGAACACCACTGTTCAGGTTTAAAATGGGTGTAAACAGCAAGTTGCGGGCAGTCATTATCGCCTCCAAAAATTCCCATGTGTGATCCTGCCTGCTCTTGCTACCCTTCTCCCAAGCGTCTCCCACAGTAAGACTGTTGGCTCCGTGTGGACCATAATCGCATCAACTAAGACCGCAAGCATTATCTGTGGAGATAACTGGACAAAAAAGGAACAGAGAGCTAACATTATTGTCTGCGAGGACAACAGTTCCGATAAAAAGCTTAAAATGAAAAATGTACAAAATATGTTAAGTATTATCCTCTATGACTGGCCTGTGAGGGTTTTTTCTCCCAAACAGTAAGATAAAAAAATCTTTAAAAATAAGCAGATTAAGAATACGAGAACTTCTTAAAACATAAAACCAAAAAAGAGCAAAAATTTTTCTGGAGAGAGTATATATTAGACTCTTCTTTTATCTAGAACTTACTGTTGGGGGTGGCAACTACAAAGCGAAAAGAGAAGGGGAAGCGACAAAATGGGCAGAACTTATTAACTAGAAAACAGAGTTCAAATTACAGCAGAGATTCTCCTCTTTAATTTACAGAGTAGACTTCTGTTAATTCAACTAATTACTCCTTTTATGTTAAAAAAAATGTAAAAATAAACTTTCCCCTGTAAGCTTCATGATCTTTGTCAGATCTCTACTATCATTACGGAGCCCATACACCTTTCCTAATTTTGCTGCTCGGCATGCTCTGGTCATTTTCCTCTCACATCTTGGGAATAAAGTAAAAGTTGAAACTGAGGAAAGACTTCATAAAGAAAATAAATTCCTAGTAGAGAAGGTTATAATACACTTTCTAAAGACTATTTTGGAAACATCTGAAATACAAACACAGATTTTCAAAGGGGACTTCTATTTCTTCTCTTAGCCCCAAATCTTGGTTCCTAATATTAATATCCTTGATATGCATCTGCCTGTACCTATTATACAATAGGTTCAGAATAGTAAGACCCACTACTCTCACTACCAACGTGGTTACAGAAAACCCGTTCCCCCCACCCTTTTTTTGGTACTCCATTTTCTTTTAGGATATACCTCATTAGGGATACATGGTCAGATAATTAAAGCAAAAAATACACAATGGAAATTTAGTAAGTAATGAACAGAAACGCTACTTACTGCTACTCTCAACAATTCTTTCTCTACTTGCTCCAGTTTATTCTGTTTCGATGCAGCCGAATAAAGAGCAGTGGCATAGCGACCTTCGATACCATATACCTGAACAGGTGGCTTTAAAAAAAAAGGATGGGGTAGGGGAGGAAGAGTAAAAGAAAATCAGTTAAGATAGCATATTACCAAGAGGAGCATTAAATATGTATATTAAAAAAAAAATGACATCACTTAAAGCACAAAACAGTTGAAACAGGTCATCAAGGAGCTATTCTGAAGGGCAATTCTCAAACAAATCAGGGCTGTCTCCTTGGCCAGGTCACTCAATCTTCGAACTTCCGTATTTTTCATCTTAAAACAAGGTGCTGAGGAACACGGTGTCCTTTTCAGCTCTAACTATAGAAATCAGTTACGTTAATTCTGAGAGGAGCTTATGCTTCCTTGGAACACAGTAACTGGTCAGTTCCAAGTACTGGAGATTTTAAACACTGATAGAAGCCCGTTTTGCACATTAGAGCCAAGAAAACAGGTATTTACGAAACATACACCAGGGTATTTTTATATATTTCATAATAACATTATAAACTCCCCCTACAGTGCCTCCTCACCCATGTTCAGTTTAACAGAGCTCTTTAGCAACTCACTGAGTGCCTCATGCTTGAACGATTTCTCAGAAGATACTGTAGCCTTTTCCCCACACACCATCATCAATACATGACTACATATGCTTGGCGGTGCGATATGGTTGTAGTAGGAAAGCTCAGGCCTTGAATGAGAAAGATTTAGTTCCAGTCCAGCTCTAAGACCAAGCTGAGTAACCTTAGGCAGGTTTTCCCAGAGTCCGTTCCCTTTTTTGTAAACGGGAAGACTGGCTACTTTCCATCACTGTAATGGGGTTTTAAGAAAGTCTCACAAAGGTAATGCACGGGCCTGTCGCACACCAGGCATTCAACTTATTCCATTCTCTACCCCCATGCACACGTCACATTTTGGAAACCACAATTCATGCAGAAAGGTTTAGGTAGTACTTATACAAAAATCTATGCCCTAATTGTACTGCTGTTTGACTCACACACTTTCATCTATTTTACAGTTAATTACAAATACAAAAGTTGACATACCCGCACGAGCTTGGAAAATGGCCTGACCACTGTTGTACTAAAGCATCGCACCTTCAAAACAATAAAAACATTTTAAATTATTACTTTCTGAGCATCATCACGTAGGTTACATGAGCTGCTCTTTATTATCCAGAAGTCAACTTCCCCACTGAGAATCATCCCTAGTTGCCTGGGAAATTTGCTTTCCCACCAAGTCCTTCATTTGCTAGGAACAAGGAAAGGCTAGGACATCCATGTAAGACAGAAAACACAAATCTGGCTGAAATACAGGTTTCAAAAAACAAGATTTTTGGCATTTATGTTACCACCCAAGAGCAAGGATTTTAATAAAAAATGGGAAGACTGCAATCACGATGTGCACGAGATGTCACTTTCTTAGACTCCAAATGCTATAGGAAAATAAAGATTAACTGCAGCACTCTGATGTAAGCACAGGCCCTAGCTCTGAGAACTGTATCTTGTCTACCAAGGAATAGAGCTGGGACCCACTGTTTAAAAAATCTGCAAAAGCCTGGGTCACCTTTAAATAATTTCAGCTCTGTTGTGTATTATACCAACTGGCTGTGGGGATTAAAAGACTTATCACTTACAGGCAACTTACCTAAGCTGCAAGGTGTCATGATACGCAAAGCATGGTGCTGATATGTAGTTTATATATAAAGAGTATGAATTTTCTTTCCAACTCCATCTTCTGTGTGACTGTGGGTTCGAATCTCAGCTCTACCTACCCCTTCCTGGCTGAGCTGCCAAGGACGAGTCATTTAAACCTTTCCGTCTCATTTTCTTTATACAAAAGTGAAATGGGTTTTGCAAATAATCCTTAGCATTACTGGTGACCCCTGACCGGTTTAACCACCACAACAGAAGTTAAGTGACTTAGGGGTGGGCCGTGTCCTTTCCTTGCGGCCCCCCTCTCCCTTGGTCCTCAAGCTGCCTGCTTCCCGAGGCTGTACTCGGGGGTCGCCAAGGTCAGGCACGCGTCACCCTGCACCACCTGCCCCGCGAGCGTCCACAGAAGGGAGGCAGGGGCCGCCTGAGCTCCTGTGTGTCGCCCCCACTCTTAGGGCCCCACAACACAGAATGGCGGCCACGCTTCCCCAGCTGTGGCCTCACCCGTGGCCCTTAACGACCTGGTACGTTTCACCCTAGGAGGGATCGTCTCGCTAGTTTTCAGGACCTCCGTTCTCTCACCTGCCGGGACAAGCCAGACACTGCTGGGACAGCCATCTTGTGCAGGAGGCTGTAGGTCAAACCCGAGTTAGAGGGAGAGACGCAAGGGCGCACGCGTGCGTCAGCGTAGCCGCTCGGCCTTCTGGGAAATGTAGGCGTAGGTCTTCAGGACGCATGCGCAGAGGTCACAGGCTGGGATTTGTGGTCTTTAGAAGTGGGTTGGACCCATTGAGCTAGTGGGCACCGACAACGCCGTGAGATAAAATGCTTGCGTTACTAAATGGTCCTTAGTGTAGGATGGATTTATTGTCCCTAGTTTTTAAATTGCCATTTAGATAAATAGGTGGCATGTGATCAACTTCACATTCATAGCTAGCTTTATTAGCATCTTTTTACCCCTTCTTTCTACCGCTCCGAAGGGTGTATCAAGGACATTTCCTCCCGCTGCATAAAAATAAATGAACCTTCCCGCTGCCCCTGCGGGTTCTTCTTGTCCAGTGCCTGGGCCCTGACTGCTCCTCTACCTCCACACCCTTATCTCCACATCTCACCACTGACTCGTTGATTTGTGAGGGCATGTGAGCTTCTGGTGACTAAATTCTTCATTCTGGGTAGGGCGGAGTGATTATCTGAGATTATCTTGGGGTTTGAGCAAATGCGACATAGAAACTGGAAACCCAACAGTAGCCTTGGCCAGTTTCTCTGCATTCGTAAAAATAGCCGATTTTCAACGTATTTCACCCTAAATGGAGCTTCCTTTTATTTTTCTCTTCTGTATAGAAGAGAACTGGCGAGTAGAGCACGGACCGGAGTTCCCTGTTGAAATAAAGGGGTCCTGTGGGCAATTAAAAAGTTTTTTCCTGTTCAGATATATTATAGGAACACAGATTAATTCATTAATTTACCCTGTTAGAGTGCAGTTTTCTCATCACTACGAAACACTTGTAAAAATGCAGGAAAGTGCAAGGAGCGTAGTTGCTGTTTTTCGATCACTCAGGGACAGCTGTTGTCACTATGTGGGTGTGTTATCTCCCAGCATTTTTTCAGTATTATACGAAGTATTGCAATTGCAGTAGTGACTGCCTTATAGATTATTGGGAAAATAAAGAAGTTAGATGTATGTAAAGTATTTAGAACAAATGCCTGACAGAGTAGCACTCAATGTTAGTTTTTTTTTCTGCATTTTTAAAACATATTATATATATATATATATATATATATATATATATATGCATTTATTACATATATGGCTTACAATTCCTATATAATTTAATTTCTTGCCTTTTTCCTTAATACAAGAAAAAAGGATACTAAATTATATATGGTTTGTGAATACATGCTTACAATATAAGAATATTTCTAAGTTATATCATTTCCATAAGCATATTATGCACAGAATAACCCATCAAGTGGATATTCTGTAACTTAGTTATTCAGTGATTTTTGAACATAATTCAGATCATTTTCAGGTGTTTTTTTTTTCCATTTTAAATAATACTACATCTCCTGAGCATCTTAAATGCAAACTTTTGTTTTTCATACTTAGAATAACATCCAAATAAATTTCCAGAAGCAGCACAACTTGGTGAGAGGGTAGGAACACTTTAAAAGTTCTTCACCAGGCTGCTTTTTACCATACTTTCTGCTTTTCAAAAGTCTTAACCTATTTACACTTTTACTAGCAGAGCATAAAAATCCATGTTTCACTTCACTATGCAAACTCTTTTCAGATGCTATTTTCAAATTAGCTTAATAGAAAGTATATTCATTATGCAATGAATGTAAATTTTATTGAGTACCTATTATATGCAGGCAGCTCTTCTATGCCTTGAAGATACAGCGGGGTACAAGACAAAGTGCTTGCCTTCAGAGACCTTACATTCTATGTGAAATCAAACCCCCAAACCCATGTTTCCTAATATGTGGGTGTTATTAGATGTAATGCAAATCAAAAGTTCTGGGGCCAGACATACTTGGAATATTCTAGACTCTCTATTGTATTGATCATTGTAAGTGAACTGTAAGGTTGCATAACACCGGGGAGATGCCCTCTACTTTCTTAATATTTACCCCCAATGCTCTCCAGCCCCTTGGATGTGGCCATAAGAGTAGTTTGTGATTATCTGAATTTTAGAGTTATTTAATGATTAATTTATTTCATGGTTTATTTAATGTGATTACTTGAGTTTTAGGGCTCATTTAAACCACATATATGGTTTCATTTTCATGCTGAGTGTCAGGACAACTCTAAGATTAGGTAGTCTGGTACTCCCCCACTTTGTAGGTGCGGAAATTTCTCAGATCCTTTTCAGGCAGCTCATGGAGGAAATGACAGTCCTGGGTCTCAGGATGTATTTCTGAGTGTGGGATTCTGATGCCGGTGTATACTGCTTACATCTTGGTGATTTGGAGTATGGGAGAAACACAGCAGAAGCCCTGAAGCTTGATGTCTTTGCATTTCAACCTTCCTTCCACCTGCTCTTAAATTGGTGGGTGTCTGCTGAACTCTCACCACAGGCAAAACACTGCAGTGACAGGCCAGGGTCCCAGATGCCAACCCTCGCGGGCAATCAGCCGGCAGTTTCCCAGCTGTGTGACTGCCATGATTTCTGCTATGCAAGAATAGAGAATTTGGAAAGGAAAAAAAAAAAATTGTTATTCTGTAGAAGAAGGGAAAAGACTTAGCATACTGCTTTTATAGTACATTCTCTCTGGATAACCTTGAATTGTTTAAAAGTTGTGATAACAAAACCTAAACATCAAATCTCAACTTTTTAATTTTACGCTGAGTTTCAATTCAAAACAAATATTTTTCCCAGTTGTATTTCCTCTGCAAAGGCACCATATGCTGGCATGGAGAACAGAGGCATGGGGTCATGAGACCCTTAACTGCATGTTTCAGCAACTGAAGTGACTTTCCCCTTGACCCAGAAACTCAGAAATCTGAATGAAGGTTAATGTTCAAAATGTTTACTACACTCACTGTTTAAAAAATATTTCAAGCTTTTATTCAAATTTTAGTTAGTTAAAATCTAGTGTAATATTAGTTTTAGGACTAGAATCCAGTGGTTCATCAGTTACGTACAACACCCAGTGCTGATTACATCACGTGCCCTCCTTAATGCCCATCCCCCTGTTACCCCATCTGCCCACCCCGCCAGCAACCCCCAGTTTGTTTTCTGGAGTTAAGAGTCTCTTATGGTTTGCCTCCCTCCCTCTCTCTTTTTTTATTTTCTCCTATGTTCCTCTATTTTGTTTCACTTTAAAACAGAAAAGAAAAAAAAAAAAAAGGAAACATGTCTTAGCATTAAAGAATGGTTTTAAAAGTAGAACATTGTGCAACCATTACAATGAGATTTTCAAAACATATTTCACGACATAGGAAAATATTTAATGACGCCGAGGGAAAAAAATTACAAACTGTATTTTGTATTTTTCTTTAATGAGAATGTGTCATTACCAAAATCAGAAAAAAAAAAAAGAGAGATTCATGATCTTGTCACTTCCTTATGTGCCCCATAAAGGAGAGAAGACACTGTCCTAACTTATAGTAACACTCAGCTTCTGACATGAAGGGGAATGGCTTGAAGTGGACACATTCTATAAAGGACCAGCCTCCAGGTGAACCAGAGCACTTTCAAGGTTTCTTTCCTTGCTTTAGCATTGACTCTTCCAGCCTTGGGCCATTTTCTTTAGCTTTGTCAAATGCCTACTGAGGCTGGTATCTTTAGAGCAAAGGATGGTAATATGATTTTCCCCTACACAGTTTGTGACACTGAAAGGACTTGGGAAATATTTGCATTATTTGTGTATTTCTTTATATTGGACCGAATTCTGCATCAATTCTCTCTCTCTCTCTCTCTTTTGGTTCTGTTCTCTAGTGAATTTATTTTGAAAACTGTGCATGGATCCCTTGTAGCAGACCAGAACCATGTACTTTCTCAGGGCCACAGGCTGGCAGCCCTGAGAAGTTTTCGAACTTCATAGGTAGCCAGCTTTCCGTGTGAACCTAAGAATAGGAAAATGACGCCGGCGGCTTTCTGCACAGGTCTATGGCACTTCCCCATTAAAGGTGGTTTTTGGGAGGTCCTGGCATTCAGCAGGAGGCCCCCAGGCTGGAAAGGATCAAGATTTGAACAAGAAAAGATGTTGGGGGAGACAATGGGGTTCCACGTATTGTGACCATATGACCCTAACTGTTTATCTGTAGGGTTTGGTACATTTGCTACAAAGGAAAAGAAGAAAAGAGCAAATAAAACACATTATTAAAAAAAAAAAAAAAAAAAAAGCCTGGTGGCTTTTTTGAATCTTCGGAGAAAGCTGTGTTGGGGGGTTTGCAGCATTGAACGCAGGATCTGGGGGCAACAGAGGGAGGACCGGCTTTGGGGCAACTCGCCCCCCAACCTGGGCACCTGCCTCCTCCTTCTCCTTCTCCTCCAGGCCTGTGAGTCACACCACCTTGAAGCGGTCAAGGTCATGGCTCTGGCTTAGTTTCCTTTGGGTTTCCAAAGAACAATCCCGACACTGGGGGGAGCCATCTCCTCACGTTGCAGATGTAGACTTTGGCTTCAGAAACCGTTTCTTTCTAGAGCTTTCCTTGTTCAAACCTCAGTGTTGGTGCTCACCCAGCGAGCAACAGTCAGGTCTGACCAGCAAAACGGTCCCTGAGAGATGCTCTCCTGCCGGCTGTGTGTGTTTTGGGGCTCAGACAAGTACGGTTCTCCTTCCCACTGCCCAGCCTCAGTGTGGAAGCCAGTCTCAGAAGCCACAGCAGCTCGCCCCTCTAATGTTCCTTCAACTCCTCCCTGGGCCTCCTCAGCCCTCAGGCTTCCTGCAGCATCCATCAGCTCTCACGACATACTGGTCAACAAGAAAGCATTGAACACCATTTACCTAAAAAATAACAAAAAAAAGAGTATATGTATATTTGGTGCAAATAAAAACGTGGGAACAGTAGAGGCTTTGTTGGAGTTTGGCGGGAAACAGGAAATTATATGGTAAAAAAAAGGGGGGGAAATTACCCATTTTTTTTCCTCTTTGCACAATTATTTGGCTGTAGTAAAAGCGAAAGTAAAAGTCAGGGCAAGGAATGCATGCCCACTGGAGGGGACATGTTGATGGAATGGGGACTGGGGTGTGTGGTGCAGTGGGATTCTAAACCGCCCAGGGGAAAGCTGTGATCTTTCTGGATCCCACAGTGGGATGTACTGCGCAGGGGAGTGTCAATCAAACTTGGGGCCAGAGCGGTCATTTGTTGTTTTTCTCAGTGAGGAAGCACCCAGAGAGGAATGCTTGCTTTGAGGTTCCTGGTAAGTTAAGCTGGGCCTCTCGGGTCATGTAGTTCAGAGCAAGGGAGATGCAGAAGAACACCAGTGGGCCAGTGGCCTCAGCCAGTCCCACAGGGCTGGGAACTGCATAGGGGAGGTGATTTGAGTATAAAGGAAGCTTTTTCTACCCCTGGGTTTAAATGCAGCCGCAGTTTCAGCAGCGAATGAATTAGTGCGACCTTGCAGATGGCCCCTTGAGCCAGATGTGGTAAGGGATCCTGAAGATTTTCATTTTGCTAACTGAGTACCTCTCTAGGGGGAGACGGGACTGGTGATATATTTTGGTGGATTTTGATCCTGTGCATGGGATTGCTGGAAAAAAGGACTACCTATTTTGAGTTTTTAGGCAATACAGGAGTTATGAGGGGGCTGGTCTTTGGAGACTAACACCAAATCTGCAGGAAAGCTGAGTAGTTCAGACCATCTCTATTGTGTGGCTTAAAATGGGATAGAGGACCATCCCTTCATTCATTCATTCATTCATTCATTCACTCAAGTATTAACCCATTTAACAATCATTCACTGTGCTCTAGATCATGACAGATGCTGCAGGAATGAGGGCAACCAAGATGGATCCAGCCTTCATCCACATCCAGGGGTGTGTTGTCAATTCCCTTTGCATCAGTTCCTAACTTTTATTTTTATTATTTTAATTTTTAAAACATTTATAAGGTTTTATTTATTTATATGACCGAAGTCATAAGTAGGCAGAGAGGCAGGCAGAGAGAGAGGGAGAGGCAGGCTTCCTGCCGAGCAGAGAGCCTGATGCGGGGCTCAATCCCAGGACCCTGAGATCGTGGCCCAAGCCAGAGGCAGAGGCTTTAGCCCACTGAGCCACCCAGGCGCCCCAGTTCCTAACTTTTAGAAATCACCTTTCCTTTGTTATAGTCCAGAATAAACTGGTATAGGTGTTTGTTTAAAAATAAAAAGCACGAAATTGCACATAATTTTATAAACTCTGGGCTTTCTTTAATCTTTGAGTCTTTAAATTCATAGGAGTTTCTTCTATATCCCAGCCCCAAAGAGACAGCAAGCTCCTCCTGTCATATCTTGGCAACTAATTGAAGCAATGAAAGGGAAAGAAATGATAAAAATAAATCATTCCAGTTGGCAGAGCATCGCTGTGTGGCTCTCAAGTGGTTGTTCATCAGAGATGAAGTTGGTGCCATCTTGGCGGCACTGAAACACATTGGTCCCCTTGTGATGATACAATAGTAACTGCTTTTTCCTCTTGTCATCTGTGACAATGCTGTGCACCCTGAAATCAACAGAGTTTACATAATCCAGGTCTGCTGATGTCCTTGAGGC
Source organism: Lontra canadensis (assembly GCF_010015895.1). NCBI lineage: Eukaryota > Metazoa > Chordata > Mammalia > Carnivora > Mustelidae > Lontra > Lontra canadensis. Next base: position 10,817,089 of record NW_022631023.1, on the reverse strand, counting down.
ATGGAAATTTTCCTTATTTGTGTTTTAACTCCAAAAGTTTCCTGAGAACATTCTAGAAGTAGGCTTTTGTGGGCAGTAGCCATCAATCCTGGCTACTGATTGAAATCAACTGTGGAACTTAGAAAAATACAGATGTCCACTGAAGACATGAATTAGAATCGACATGTATATTTCATTTTTAGTGAATTACTGAGTTTGAACATTCAATGACTGGATGGGGTTGAAATAAATCATAGCATATCTATGATGGAATACTATGCTGCCATCTAAAATTATGCTGAAAAAGAATTTCCTGAGTTGAGGAAATATTCATAATGCATTGTTAAGTTAAAGAAAGCAGGCTCAGAGAGTACTGGGTTATAATAGGATGATATTTTTGTTAAGCACTCCTGTGTTTATATGCATCACACAGAAGACCAGAAGGAACTACACAAATGTGTTGAGGATGGTAACCCTTGAGTGGTGATTTTTATTTGTCTTTCCTTTTGCTTTTTTGTGTTTTCTAAGTGTTTAGCATCAGTCATATGTTGCTTTTACCCTGAACAAAATTCTCTCAATAAATGTTAACAGTTTCCTCTTCAGGAACAACATGATAAAGAGGAACAAAGAAACTTGATACACGTGGCTGTTTCATCTGTCCATGCATGCATCCCTCCATCGTCCATCCCTCCATCATCCATCCATCATCCATCCATCCATCCTTCCATCCATCCATCATCCATCCATCATCCTTCCATCCATCCATTCATTCATTATCCATCTATTCATTCATCCATTATCCATTCATCCACCTATTTATTTTTCCATGATTTTTACTGAGTCATAAATTTTTTTCATTAGTTTTCTTTTTTCTAAAAAGATTTTATTTATTTATTTGACAGAGAGAGAGCACAAGCAAGGAGAGCAGCAGGCAGAGGGAGAGAGAGAAGCAAGCTCTCTGTTGAGCAGGGAGCCTGATGTGGGGCTCGATCCCAGGACCCTGGACTCATGACCTGAGCTGAAGGCAGATGCTTAACCAACTGAGCCACCCAGGCACCTTGTCTTTTTTTCCCTATTATTAAGACAAAGATGCCTTAAGCATCCGCCGTGTGCTTGGCACTGTTAGTAGGCACTTGGGCTGCAGAGCCAAATCTAGTGCTATGGCTCTCACTTACCCTCCAGCATGCCCAAAAGGCTGTGAGGAGCTCCTTCAAATGCAGAGTTCTTCCCTCAAGCCTTCTTGGGGAGCAGTTCTAGGTGGGGCCTGGCAATTTCCCATTTTAAACAAGTGCACCCCACATGGTTCTGACACAGACAATCCCATACCAGCCTCTGAGAACCTGTGAGGAGTGGGCACTTGGGCTTAAACAGTTTAAAGTCTACAGCTGATGAGCAATGTCAGAATGTAAAAGTCTGGTTTGTTGGTTCCATCATGGAATTTGACTTAAGTTCCTCCAGGATTCATAACCTCACTGTCTCATTTTAGAGTACAACAGTTTAAGTGGGATGACAATTGAAATGTGCCCAATCAGGTTGCCAGCCTCCTTGAAAGACATTAGATGTGGCAAACACCTTCCTTCCTTAAGGACAGTCAGCAACAGCCCAAGAAGTAGCAATATTCCTAATAGTGGCCACCGTTTATTAAGTGGTGAGTGCATGCCAGTCATATCTCCAAGCATTGTAGACTCATTTACTCAAAACCCTGTGTGGTACCTATAGATATGATCACCCCTGTTTGACGGAAGAGGAAACTGAGGTCTAGCGAGGTTAATGAACACGCACAAGCTTACACGGCCAGTCATCTTTCAAGAGTCCATGGGCTCAACTGTGATATTATCCAGCCCCCAACTCTCCAGGTGGCCACTAAGCAGCCTCCTGATGTGACTCCACCTCCAGGGCTCCAGAATATTGACCACCTAGGCAGCTTAGGATAGGTGGCCCCAGCTGAGTGTTTCCTGGTGTGAAATTATTATTTAACTTCAACCTTCTAAAACTGTGCCCTTCATGGTTGCAGCTAGTACAAAGTTAAAAACACTTGATAAAATGCATAAAACACAGCCAGCAGCGTATTTCCAAATCACGTTGTAAGCCAGGCAGCATTCACTTGAAACACATCCTTGGGGGCAAAGTAGTTACGAGAACTTCCATGGAGTCAGTGCACAGGGGCATCCATTGAGTCAGGACAAGCTGGGAACTGGGGGAGACCTGGGCCCTGTGGGAAGAGCCTGGGGAGGGCATCAACGAATGCAGAGAAGTTTACTAGTTTTTGCTCGGGAGCCAACCCGAGACTGAAAGAAGACCTGTCTTGTACCCTACCACCAGACGTTTTTTTCACTCTTTTTGTTAATAGTACCATGTGTCATTATCATGATTTCCATTTTTTATTTTATTGAGATATAATTCACATACCATATATTTGTATACCCTTTAAAAATGTACATTTCAGTGGTTGTTATCTGCGGGAGGTTGTGCTACTACTACCACTGTCTAATTCAAGAACATTTCGTCTAGCCAACAAGAAATGCCATGTCCATTAGCAGTTACTCCCCATTCTCTCCTCCCCTCAGCCACCAACAAACTGTGGTGATTTTTAATGGCTAGATCTTCTCTCTTTGATTAGATTACAAGAGACCATGGAACTCCTCACTCTTGGCACACAACAGGTGCTTAGTAAATGTTTTTCCTTAGTGATAAAGTTCTCAAATGCTCTACTCTTTTTCTGACTGGTATGATAATTTTGTAATTCTATTAAAGGACCACGAGAAGGAAACATACAGCTGAGTTTTACTTTTTTCCCATTCCCCTCAGCCCCCCACACTTAGGAAGGTCTGAACTCAGAGGTCTCATGTCAACGGGATAAATATTTTATTGATGAAAAATATTTATTTTTCATTCAGTTTGATTTAGGAAAAGACAAGGTCATCTTGGGTCTTACATTGTAACACGGATATCGACAGGTCAGTGGTGTTTCATGTTTTTCCTGCTCCTAAAAATACAGTGAGGAAATTCACAGCCTGGACTGTGGGAAAAGGAGAAGAAATGCTGAAACTCTGAAATGCCTGGGTCTGAATTGGTTGTTTACAGAGTGAAAAGCAGGTCACACATAGGCTGAGACACTACTTCCGTCATGCCTGGGAATCTACAAACTCAATTCTCTCTCATTGGCAGAACATGAAAGCTAAAGATTATCCCCTAATCCTGTGGCATTTTTTAATCCATGGAATGGGCTTTGCTGCTTGAAAATTTTCACTTAAAGTCACACACTCTCTGGAGATACAATTATTTTGTTTACCCCTGCAGTATCTATGGAAAAAGGCATTGGAACGAATGTCTACAACAGTTACTGTGGATGAAAATGGTTTTGTCACTGTCCAGGAGTGACCACCCTCCCTCCATCCCAAATTTCCACTTCTTTTTAAATTCAAACAGTGGCAGCTCCTGTGATAGCTTTTCCTTGAAAAACAAGAGCATAACATTAATGCACTGCCGAAAAGTGGAGAAAACCCGGATGTCCATCGATGGATGAACAGATAAAATGTGGCCTATTTATACAAAGGAATACTATTCAGCCATAAAAAGGATGAACTTATACAGGCTACCACGTGGATATTGATAATAGAATGAAAGAAATGAGCAAAACCAGACACAAAAGGCTGCAGATTGTATGATTCCGTTTATATGAAATGTCCGCATAAAGGCAAATTGACAGAGACAGAAAGTACAGTGGTGGTCGCCAAGGGCTGGGGATGGGTGGGGAGTGACTGCTAATGGTCACGGGATTTCTTTTTTCAGGTGATGAAAATGTTCTGGACTTAGACAGTGGTGAGGTTTGTACGACTTTGTGAATATGTGAAAAACTGCTAAATTGTCTATTTTAAAAGAGTGAATTTTATGGTATGTAAGTTATTTCTCATTAGAACACATGAAAAGAAAGTATTTGCTGCAAAACCACCCAAGGGCTTAAAAATAAGAGTAAGAAGGGAGTATCTGACCTTATTTTGTTGGTGCCTGAGATGACTTAGAAGCTCTGTCCGAGTGGCACCTGCTAGAGTAAGACCATTCCTCTCCTCACCACTGCAACTCTTGCTTGGATCATGGAACTAAAGAATTTTGACAGCTGGGCAGGGCTTAGAGATTCTAATCTGTTCTCCCATTTGTCTGGTAAGGGAACTAGTCATAGGTAGTAGAAACGACAGGTTCAGAGTTGCCATATTAGTAGCTGAACTGGACCTAAAACCTTGCTTTATTTCCACTTGACGTATATTACAGCTGTTTTCCTCCTCTGTTCAAATATGAGTGTACATTCTACAGACCTTAATCTTCTTGAAACACAGATCTTAGGTTACCTCCCTGCTAAAAAATAAAAACCTTCAATGGCTCCCCACTGCCCTCGGTCTCCTATTTGCCATTGGGCTCCCATGGCTCCTTGGATGGACAGTCTTTGCCGCTCCAAAACACAATGTGCTTTTCAATATCACACCTTTGTTCAATATCACACTTTGTTACTAAACTTTGTATATTTTTATGTCTTCCCGCCTCAGTGAAATCCCAAATTTCTTGAAGACTCTGATCATGTTTTGTGCATCTTTGACCTCTGAGAATAGGGCACAATGCTGTTCCTTGAACTTGGTAGGGTTCAGGAAATATTTGTAGATTAGTTGATTCCAAATTCAAGACTACAGTGAGTCTTTGCCTGGATAAATCCAAAGTGTATCTTAGAGGAGGTCTGGCGACAGGTGACTCTTTCATGCCACATCTCTTTTGTTGGAGAATGAAGACTGCATTTAATTTTTGGAAGTAATTTGGACAAAAAGATTCTAGAAAACTCTCATGAGGTGAGATTTAGTTTCAAAAAGGCAAAACACATGGACTTTAAAAAGAAAAAAGAGAACCCAACGTTATTTTTGAAATAACATTTTTAGGTGTTACAGAAGTAATTTGTGTTCCTTGTAGAACATTTAAGAAAATTCTGAGAAAGTTCCAGGAGTATAAAGAAGAAAATAAAAATTGTCCGTAATCGTAGCCCCTAGGAAATATCTATTGATAATCTTTGTTTTGTATAGCCATTTTTCTCCGTATGTCACAGATACCTCCTTTACAAAAACGAGATCCCATTCTGTATGCAGTTTTGTAACCTGCTTTTAAATTAAATGAGAAATAAAAAAATGTAATAGTTCTGCATTAAGTGGGAAGAATTTTGTTGCTGTCAACTCAAATGATTCATTCTGATGACATGGAGAAAAAAACAACTCAGTATTTGTTTTACTTCTTTGCTTTTCTTGGTGCAGGAAAGAGTAACACAGAGGAAGAGCAGTTCTGAGAACTAAGAAGTGAGTACCTTTCTAGTTACTTTCTCACTGGGGGATGTGGAGCCATGTCCCCTCTCTGGGTCTCTGACTTCTCACCAGTTCTGTGAAGGAACTGTATCTGTGAAGGTCCTTTTCTAGCTCTTGACTTCTGTGAGCTTTACGTTGCCCCCACCCCGTCCGGTCTTTGTCCTGCGGTACTTCAGAGCCCTCTACGTGCTTAGAAGACAGGGAATATGACTGTTTTCTCCCTGGTTTATGCCAGCATGGTTCCTGGCAAAGAATTGCCCCTCAATAAATATTTATTAATGAATGAATGAATGAGACTGCCATGAATGCTGTCCTTTGTCATGAACATCATTAGAACACATGGTCTGTTTTTGGAAGCACCAAATAGGAATTCTATATTTAGGTTCTTGGAATTGGGATAATAACATAACTAAGTAATACCACACATTGATTGATTAATGGGAAGTATTTGCCCATCTTCAGGATCCCATTTGGCTCTCTCTATGGCCTCAGTAAGGAAGATGTTACCAGTTCACCAGTTCCATTCTGCAGGTAAATGAGGATGGCCAAGTTCTACTGCTGGCCTCCTAATTCCGGGGCCCTCGTCCCTTCTGCCACACTGCACTGTCTTTCGGGCACCCCATTTTCCCTCTGAACGGAAAGTTACTGTACATTTGGGTGAACTTAAGGCAGAAGTTCTCAAGATTTAGCATCCCTAAGAACTGCTGAGGGCTTAGCAATCCACATTGAAATAATCACTTAGGGGTGATGTTGGTGCAGGTGGTCTGAAGAGTACACTTTGAGGTGCACTAGCTTAAAATATTTCAGATTCAGTGTTTTGTCAAGCAGAGGAGGTGGCCATGAGAAGACCATTAGTATCTTCATCAAGCATCGGTTTGCCCAAGTTTTGATTTCCAAGAAGACCGGGGAATAACAATATAATAGTTCATGTTCCTTATGGGTTTACTGTGCCAGGAGCTTTTCTAAGTGCTTTACATACATTATCTTCTATTAATTCTCTGAAGAGCCCTGTGGGGTATGCCCTGTTACTGCCTCCATTGTACAAGGAAACTGAGGCTCAGGCAAGTACAGCTGGCTTATCTTTAATCAGGTGAATTTGACAATGGGATTAACTACTCAAGTCTTAGTATTGTCAGGTTAAGGAACCTAACTCTTAATTATTTTTATGACAGCTGGGGGAAGCTGGTGAGTGTCATTTGCTGATAGGAAGAGTAATTCATATTTTGGCTTACACATTCATGTCTTTTCCCTTACGTGGATCGCTCTTGGCAGCCGTGAAACTGGAAAACAAAACAGAACAGTGAAACGGATGATAGTCACGCCATGGCCCCTTCTTCCCCTGGGAGACCTAGAACCAGCCCCTGTTATATACTGGACCTAACGCTACTTCTACCTCAAAACTGAACTGTTCCTTTGGGGCTATTTGAACGCTAACTACTGACCAGATATTTGACCATGTTAAGGAATTACTGTTTCTTTTGTTGTTGTTGGTTGTTTCTTCTCTCTCTTTCTCTCTCTCTCTTTTTTTTTTTTTTTGGTATGATACTGATATTGTGATAATGTTAACAGTATTTCAGTTTTGGAGCTTTGTCCTGAAATATGCACACACGAAATATGAAGAGGTTTTGGATTTGCTTCACAATAGTCCAGTTTGGGGAGGGCGGTAGATGAAACCAGATTGGTTTTAGGATGATAATTGTTGAAGTTGGCTATGAACACAGAAGGGTTTATTATATGATTGCCTCCGGTTTTGCATGTTTAAACATTTTCCTAATAAAGAGTAAAAAGTAATTACCTGTCTTACGTCCCTTTCACTCGGCAAGTCGACTTAATAAGTTTAGCTGAAGCACTCGAGGTTAATAATGGATTAATATGCATTTGCTGCAAGAGAACATTTACATTTTTAACAAGGATCGGTAATGTCTTAATCCAAAGAAGCGAATGTTTTGGAAATTTCAAGCATTACCCCCGCTTGATGGGGGAAGTATTTTGAATCAGCTCAAACTTTCTCCTTCCCCAGCTTACCTGTGTGTAGAATTGGCCTTGATCCCTGACTTTGGAGACACTTTTGGTAATCACTACCTTTTCTTTTTTGTTGTTGTTAAGATTTTTTTTTTATTTATTTGACAGAGAGAGAGAGAAAGAGAGAGAGTGAATGAGCACACAAGCAGGGGGAGCAGCAGAGGGAGAGGGAGAAGCAGGCTCCCCACAGAGCAGGGAGACCAATTCAGGGCTCGATCCCAGGATCCGGGATCATGACCTGAGCTGAAGGTAGACACTTAACAGACTAAGCCACCCAGGTGCCCTACCTTTTCTTTTCTAATAATGTTTTATAATGACTTGGCATTGTATGACATTCAAAACATTTCCCAGACCCTTGTTACTTTCCTGTTAGTAGACAGTGCGTATGGTTAAGCACGTGAACAAGTAGGGGATCCAAGAGGTTAATTAGATGTAGTTATTGGGTGGGTTAATGAGTTATTTCATTTATCTGTCTCTCCTACAAACAGGCAGCATGCATTGAGCATCTACTATCGATTTGATGTGGTGCCAGGTTAACGTGATACAGAGATGCATGAAGGGGTGCTTGACTTTGAGGCACTCATATTTTAGGAGAGAAAACCGTGTGCTAAGTGGGTAAGTCTAAGAGGCTGAGGACTTTGTAGAGAGGATGAGACTTTACTGGGCCATGCAAAAGAAGCAGAAGTTCATCACACAGCCAATTAATGTCAGAATCAGGGAATTCACCAATTAACCCAAACGCAAGGATCTTGCCATCTGCCTGGTCTGACACAATTTCTGTGTTGGTATTGTGCTTCTCTTTTTTCGTCTGAAATCCCAATTTTCCTTGTTGCTTGTTAACTCCTGCAGGATTTTTCTTAAAGCCTTACAACGGTCCTGTTATCTAAACTGCACAGAATGAAGCAGACCTCTTTCTTCTTGGGGGATGCAGGGAGCAGCAGGTTGCTTGAAAGGGTGGAAGGTAGAATGATAACCAAGGCATCGTCCTTCCTAGGATGTAGCCCAGGGGCATTCCCATCCCTCTGTGACACAGATGACTGCCTCTTTGACTCCGATCGCTTTCCAGGCGACTGACGGCGTGGAGAACCTCACTCATGTTTACCTGTTCGTGCAGCCATTACTCACCTCTTCCCACACACCCCCACGCTTGCACACAGAGCCACAGAGTGACAAAAAATTTCTTTAAAAACCTTCCCCCAATCCCATTCTAAAATGTCAAGTGTTTCAGTTTTGAGAAAAAAGAAAGCTGAAGAAAGCATGACTCATGACAGGGCTGACAAACAACTATCTGGAGGTATGCTGGTGAGTCACGCCGTGGAGATCTGCCTTTATGTTGTGGAAAGGCCCCGGGATTGAAGGAGTATCATGGGACCAGCCAGTAAAATTCCACTACTCTCTGAAGCCCATTTGGAGGTAATTTAAAAAACCCTGGGCTTTTTCCAGCCCCAACCTGGTGTACGGTTCTGGGTACCCTCAGGTATGTTGATCTATACAGGAAATCAGGAGGAATGATTATTAATAACTGGAACAAAACCATTATTATCTTTCCATGCCCAATGCCATGCTGAACCAGCCCCGCTTGCTTCTGCAAGCCAGCGAGACTGCTGGATTTTCTTGAAGGGTATTGGGTTGCTAGGCAACAGCGCTGCCAGCATCCATCATGCCCAGCAATGTCAGCACCCGAGTGTGGCCTGCAGAGTACGCTTGCTCCCCTCCCCCAGCC